>NC_143026.1:96187320-96249820 GCF_057628025.1 Oncorhynchus mykiss | reverse complement strand
TGCCATTAAGGATGAGTTCACCAAACTGGAGGGGGAGGCGCTCCTGCTCAGGGAGAGCGTGAGCAAACAGCAACCAGACATCCTGAGAGGAGCTCCTAACCAAGGTGTAAACATCAACCAGACATCCACACCTTAGAGGAGTTCCTAACCAAGGTGTAAACAGAGCAGGACAGCAGCCTTGCAACACAGCTGAAAGAGGTTCAGCAAGAGAGAGACGGACTCAAGAGAGAGCTGGCTGATCTAACAAAGGAGGTAAGAGAGCACCAAAAAGACAGGCAGAACAGTAATAACGATCTGACCACACTAACAGAGGAGCTGCAGGAGAGACAGAGAACAGAGGACAGGCTGCAGGAGAGAAAGAGAGCAGAGGACAGGCTGCAGGAGAGACAGAGGACAGGCTGCAGGAGAGAAAGAGAACAGAGGACAGGCTGCAGGAGAGACAGAGGACAGGCTGCAGGAGAGAAAGAGAACAGAGGACAGGCTGCAGGAGAGACAGAGGACAGAGGACAGGCTGCAGGAGAGACAGAGGACAGAGGACAGGCTGCAGGAGAGACAGAGGACAGAGGACAGGCTGCATGAGAGACAGGGAACAGAGGACAGGCTGCAGGAGAGACAGAGGACAGAGGACAGGCTGCAGGAGAGAAAGAGGACAGGCTGCAGGAGAGACAGAGGACAGAGGACAGGCTGCAGGAGAGACAGAGGACAGGCTGCAGGAGAGAAAGAGAACAGAGGACAGGCTGCAGGAGAGACAGAGGACAGAGAACAGGCTGCAGGAGAGACAGAGGACAGAGGACAGGCTGCAGGAGAGACAAAGGACAGAGGACAGGCTGCAGGAGAGAAAGAGGACAGGCTGCAGGAGAGACAGAGGACAGAGGACAGGCTGCAGGAGAGACAGAGGACAGAGGACATGCTGCAGGAGAGACAGAGGACAGAGGACAGGCTGCAGGAGAGACAGAGGACAGAGGACAGGCTGCAGGAGAGACAGAGGACAGAAGACAGGCTGCAGGAGAGAAAGAGGACAGGCTGCAGGAGAGACAGAGGACAGAGGACAGGCTGCAGGAGAGACAGAGAACAGAGGACAGGCTGCAGGAGAGAAAGAGAACAGAGGACAGGCTGCAGGAGAGAAAGAGAACAGAGGACAGGCTGCAGGAGAGACTGAGGACAGGCTGCAGGAGAGAAAGAGAACAGAGGACAGGCTGCAGGAGAGACAGAGAACAGAGGACAGGCTGCAGGAGAGAAAGAGAACAGAGGACAGGCTGCAGGAGAGAAAGAGAACAGAGGACAGGCTGCAGGAGAGAAAGAGAACAGAGGACAGGCTGCAGGAGAGACAGAGGACAGGCTGCAGGAGAGAAAGAGAACAGAGGACAGGCTGCAGGAGAGAAAGAGAACAGAGGACTGGCTGCAGAAGAGAAAGAGGACAGAGGACAGGCTGCAGGAGAGAAAGAGGACAGAGGACAGGCTGCAGGAGAGAAAGAGGACAGACGACAGGCTGCAGGAGAGAAAGAGAACAGAGGACAGGCTGCAGGAGAGAAAGTGTACAGAGGACAGGCTGCAGGAGAGACATAGGACAGAGGACAGGCTGCAGGAGAGACAGAGGACAGGCTGCAGGAGAGAAAGAGAACAGAGGACAGAGGACAGGCTGCAGGAGATAAAGAGAACAGAGGACAGGCTGCAGGAGAGAAAGAGGACAGAGGACAGGCTGCAGGTGAGAAAGAGGACAGAGGACAGGCTGCAGGAGAGAAAGAGAACAGAGGACAGAGGACAGGCTGCAGGAGAGAAAGAGAACAGAGGACATAGGACAGGCTGCAGGAGAGACAGAGGACAGAGGACAGAGGACAGGCTGCAGGAGAGAAAGAGAACAGAGGACAGGCTGCAGGAGCAGCTAGATCACCACTCTATGACCTGCCCTCACACAGCAGAGGAGCCCAGCTCAACCAGCCCGGGTTCCCCAGCCCTGCCCTCACACAGCAGATGAGCCCAGATCAACCAGCCAGACCTCCCCAGCCCTGCCCTCACACAGCAGAGGAGCCCAGATCAACCAGCCAGACCTCCCCAGCCCTGCCTGCTGCACCCCTCCTCCCCAACCCACAGAACAGCCTCCCACTGACAGCGGCACCGGCACAGACCAGCCCCAACACCCACCAGCTCCCCCACTTTCCCCTCCAGTCCAGAAGAAACACTGGCTGACATCGTCCTGTTGAATGGGAAGTTTGTTCAGGAGAATAAACTTTTCCCCTCGACACAAAAGGAGAAAGGTGTGGTGGCCAACAACGCAGAGGGCCATGGAGCTGCTTGATCAGGCCCATCTCGGGTCGCCAAGCCACATAACCATACACACCGGAAGCAACGACCTGCGTGCTCAGCAGGAGAGGGTGGCCACTTCACTACGGGGAATGATTGAGAAGGCCTCCGCAATCTTCCCCAACTCAAGGATCGTGGTGTCAACCCTTCTACAGAGGAAGGACTTCCACCCTGCCACAATCCATAGAATAAACGCAAACCTCTCCCGGGACTGAGCCCTGCGACCCAATGTACACCTGGCCCACCATCCCACCCTCGATCTGGAATGTGCCCTGCGACCCAATGTACACCTGGCCCACCATCCCACCCTCGATCTGGACTGTGCCCTGCGACCGAACGTACACCTGGCCCACCATCCTACCCTCGATCTGGACTGTGCCCTGCGACCCAATGTACACCTGGCGCACCATCCCACCCTCGATCTGGACTGTCTCTATGACCATGTTCACCTGTACAGGGAGACAGTCCTCACCATCCCACCCTCGATCTGGACTGTCTCTATGACCATGTTCACCTGTACAGGGAGACCGTCCCCACCATCCCATCCTCGATCTGGACCGTCTCTATGACCATGTTCACCTGTACAGAGAGACAGTCCCCACCATCCCAACCTCGATCTGGACTGTCTCTATGACCATGTTCACCTGTACAGGGAGACAGTCCCCACCATCATACCCTCGATCTGGACTGTCTCTATGACCATGTTCACCTCTACAGGGAGACAGTCCCCACCACCCCACCCTCGATCTGGACTGTCTCTATGACCATGTTCACCTGTACAGGGAGACAGTCCCCACCATCACACCCTCGATCTGGACTGTCTCTATAACCATGTTCACCTGTACAGGGAGACAGTCCCCATCCTTGATCTGGACTGTCTCTATGACCATGTTCACCTGTACAGGGAGACAGTCCCCATCCTCGATCTGGACCGTCTCTATGACCATGTTCACCTGTACAGGGAGACAGTCCCCACCATCACACCCTCGATCTGGACTGTCTCTATAACCATGTTCACCTGTACAGGGAGACAGTCCCCATCCTTGATCGGGACTGTCTCTATGACCATGTTCACCTGTACAGGGAGACAGTCCCCATCCTCGATCTGGACCGTCTCTATGACCATGTTCACCTGTACAGGGAGACAGTCCCCACCATCCCACCCTCGATCTGGACTGGCTCTATGACCATGTTCACCTGTACAGGGAGACAGTCCCCACCATCCCACCCTCGATCTGGACTGTCTCTATGACCATGTTCACCTGTACAGGGAGACAGTCCCCACCATCATAACCTCGATCTGGACTGTCTCTATGACCATGTTCACCTGTACAGGGAGACAGTCCCCACCATCCCACCCTCGATCTGGACTGGCTCTATGACCATGTTCACCTGTACAGGGAGACAGTCCCCACCATCCCACCCTCGATCTGGACTGTCTCTATGACCATGTTCACCTGTACAGGGAGACAGTCCCCACCATCCCACCCTCGATCTGGACTGTCTCTATGACCATGTTCACCTGTACAGGGAGACAGTCCCCACCACCCCACCCTCGATCTGGACCGTCTCTATGACCATGTTCACCTGTACAGGGAGACAGTTCCCACCATCCCACCCTCGATCTGGACCGTCTCTATGACCATGTTCACCTGTACAGGGAGACAGTCCCCACCATCATACCCTCGATCTGGACTGTCTCTATGACCATGTTCACCTGTACAGGGAGACAGTCCCCACCACCCCACCCTCGATCTGGACTGTCTCTATGACCATGTTCACCTGTATAGGGAGACAGTCCCCACCATCATACCCTCGATCTGGACTGTCTCTATGACCATGTTCACCTGTACAGGGAGACAGACCCCACCATCCCACCCTCGATCTGGACTGGCTCTATGACCATGTTCACCTGTACAGGGAGACAGTCCCCACCATCCCACCCTCGATCTGGACTGTCTCTATGACCATGTTCACCTGTACAGGGAGACAGTCCCCACCACCCCACCCTCGATCTGGACTGTCTCTATGACCATGTTCACCTGTACAGGTGCTGTTTTCATTTGTAACTGCTGTTCACAAATGCTCTCCATCCAACCTCACTGAGCTCGAGCTGTTTTGCAAGGAGGAATGGGAAAAAATGTCAGTCTCTCGATGTGCAAAACTGATAGAAACATACCCCAAGCGACTTACAGCTGTAATCGCAGCAAAAGGTGGCGCTACAAAGTATTAACTTAATGGGGCTGAATAATTTTGCACGCCCAATTTTTCCGTTTTTGATTTGTTAAAAAAGTTTGAAATATCCAATAAATGTCGTTCCACTTCATGATTGTGTCCCACTTGTTGTTGATTCTTCACAAAAAATACAGTTTTATATCTTTATGTTTGAAGCCTGAAATGTGACAAAAGGTCGCAAAGTTCAAGGGGGCCGAATACTTTCGCAAGGCACTGTATATAAATATATATTTTTATTTTATTTTTATTTTTCGATATGTATACTTTGACAATGTAAGTAATAATGACCTTGCCATGTTAATAAATTCAAGTGAATTGAATTGAAAGAGAGAGAGAGAAAAGAGAGAAAAGAGAGAAAAGAGAGAGAGAGACAGAGAGAGAGAGAGAGAGAGAGAGAGAGAGGGGAGAGAGAGAGAAAAACGTAGAGAGAGAGAGAGAGAGAAAGTCAGAGACAGACAGAGAGAGAGAGAGAGAGAGAGAGAGAGAGAGAGAGAGAAAGACAGACAGAGAGAGAGAGAGATACAGACAGAGAGAGAGAGAGAGGGGAGAGAGAGAGAAAAACGTAGAGAGAGAGAGAGAGAGAAAGTCAGAGACAGACAGAGAGAGAGAGACAGAGAGAGAGAGAGAGAGGACGGGGGAGAGAGAGAGAGAGAGAGGGGGGGAGAGAGAGAGAGAGGGGGGGAGAGAGAGAGAGGGGGGGGGTGGGGGGGGAGAGAGAGAGAGAGAGGGGGGGGCAACAGTGACAACGTTTCCTACGCTGCTTCATCTGTAACCTGTGGATCCCTTTGCCACAAGGACAGAGAATGTAACAACACAAGCAAATGTGTTAAAAAAAACGGCCGCTCCGTATTCGACTGCCCAGACTCCAATGTATATAAGGCAGAACCCCCATAGAGCCCCCCCACCCCAACCAAGAGAAAACAGGAAGCTTCCAGACAAGAACCAGCAGAACAGGAACACGAGCAGCAGGAGTCAGAAAATAAGTCATCCTAGAGAGAGAGAGCAGTCAGTCATCCAGCATTGTAGAAGAAGACAACATGATAGTTTTTCCCCTGACAGAAAGTTTAACATAAGTGAATGTACCCCCCCCCCCCCTTCAACCTGTCACTCCCCACCATCTACAGGTATGCAGGGCTGGGCTTGGTTAGAACCAGGCAATGCAGCAAGAGAAGATGTGAAACCTAGCCCTACACAGACTCTTGTTGACAATGCCACAACAAATTAACATTCTGAAGTATAATCTACGTGGCTTTTTAAGTTGAGCAGAAATAGGAAGGAGTAAAATAGAGACACTTTTAGAAGCCAAGGCCGATATAATTTTTGTACAACATCTAACAGATGTGGACCAGGTTTAAAACGCAGGATTGCCTGTGGACAAAGTGTTGTGTAGGAGAAGATGCTAATACAGGAACAGAAGCTACCCACCGGGAGACAAGCTCCAACAGAACTCAAAGGGAGAAGAACCATTGAAATGAAATGGAAGTGAAATAACCTTGCAGGGGATACTCCCTCAGAATTTTTAAAGCTCATTTCATGCATTTTTACTAGTGCTGTTTCTGACAGCAACAAAAAAAATGTCGGTTCACCAAGAGCAGCAGGAGCCCAGATGGATTGACCCAGAGATTAGCTGTGATTACTGGCAGCAGGAGCCCAGATGGATTGACCCAGAGATCAGCTGTGATTACGAGCATGTTTGATGTTCGACGACCAGGTGTCCACATACACTACATGACCAAAAGTATCTCCTGACCAGGTCTCTATGACTGGTGCTCAGCAGCCCTGCACTGAAGAGAGATGGCCAGCCCAGGACTAGGTTAGACCCCACTCAGGAGAACTGAGAGGATACCCGCCCAGAGAGGACTCTGCTCAGATTGACTAAGATTAAGGAGGGACACCGCTGAGGAGGAGCTGGATGAGAGAGGAAATCTGAGATAGAGAAGTGAAGATGAGGTGCAGGTGGATTTTACTCCAGTGCTTCTGGGGTGTCTACAGGGAACTGGGGTGTCTAAGGGAACTGGGGTGTCTACGGGGAACTGGGGTGTCTACGGGGAACTGGGGTGTCTACGGGAACTGGGGTGTCTACGGGGAACTGGGGTGTCTACGGGGAACTGGGGTGTCTACGGGGACCTGGGGTGTCTACGGGGAACTGGGGTGTCTACGGGAACTGGGGTGTCTACGGGGAACTGGGGTGTCAATGGGAACTGGGGTGTCTACAGGGAACTGGGGTGTCTAAGGGAACTGGGGTGTCTACGGGAACTGGGGTGTCTACGGGAACTGGGGTGTCTACAGGGAACTGGGGTGTCTACGGGAACTGGGGTGTCTACGGGGAACTGCCCTTCAAAGCTGATAATAATGCTGTCATGCTGGTCAACTGGTCAGTACCATTACAGTATGGTGAGTACCACTACGGTATGGTGAGTACCACTGCGGTACGGTGAGTACCACTGCGGTACGGTGAGTACCACTATAGTAAGGTGAGCCCTGTATGGTGTGCACCACTTTAGTTTGGTGAGTACCACTATAGTATGGTGAGTACCACTACAGTATGGTGCTATTTGTTATGTAATTTACGGTCCTACAATATGGCATTGTCATTTATATAGCCTGAGGGCCAATCTGTGCTATCATGCCTCTATCAACTCTTTCTCACTCATTGTCATGACAATGACATCAATTAAGTTTTATAGTTATCAGGCTTTTGAAACAAAGTAACTGTCAACACTGAGCAGGAAGTATATTAAGGAGTTTACTTTATTGGAGAAATCAAACAGTTTGTCTGGATGTCGGAGTGTCTGTCTGGATGTCGGAGTGTCTGTCTGGATGTTGGAGTGTCTGTCTGGATGTCGGAGTGTCTGTCTGGATGTTGTAGTGTCTGTCTGGATGTCGGAGTGTCTGTCTGGATGTTGTAGTGTCTGTCTGGATGTCGCAGTGTCTGTCTGGATGTTGGAGTGTCTGTCTGGATGTCGGAGTGTCTGTCTGGATGTTGTAGTGTCTGTCTGGATGTCGGAGTGTCTGTCTGGATGTTGTAGTGTCTGTCTGGATGTCGCAGTGTCTGTCTGGATGTTGGAGTGTCTGTCTGGATGTCGGAGTGTCTGTCTGGATGTTGTAGTGTCTGTCTGGATGTCGGAGTGTCTGTCTGGATGTTGTAGTGTCTGTCTGGATGTCGGAGTGTCTGTCTGGATGTTGTAGTGTCTGTCTGGATGTTGGAGTGTTTGTCTGGATGTCGCAGTGTCTGTCTGGATGTTGGAGTGTCTGTCTGGATGTCGGAGTGTCTGTCTGGATGTTGTAGTGTCTGTCTGGATGTCGGAGTGTCTGTCTGGATGTTGTAGTGTCTGTCTGGATGTCGGAGTGTCTGTCTGGATGTTGTAGTGTCTGTCTGGATGTTGGAGTGTCTGTCTGGATGTCGCAGTGTCTGTCTGGATGTTGGAGTGTCTGTCTGGATGTTGGAGTGTCTGTCTGGATGTCGCAGTGTCTGTCTGGATGTCGGAGTGTCTGGCTGGATGTCGGAGTGTCTGTCTGGATGTCGGAGTGTCTGTCTGGATGTTGAAGTGTCTGTCTGGATGTTGGAGTGTCTGTCTGGATGTTGGAGTGTCTGTCTGGATGTTGGAGTGTCTGTCTGGATGTTGTAGTGTCTGCCTTGATGTTGGAGTGTCTGTCTTTACACAGAAGAAGCACTGACTGTCTTTGACATTTTCCACAATTGATAATTTCCTGTCTAAGTTGTGTTCCTATTTTAATTTTAGGATTTGTAAAATATGTTCTATGATCACTTCTGCTTGTCATTTTGGCGTCCATGGCTTGATGAGTGCCGGCTCCGGCTGTGAGCACTTCGCTGAGCTATTCTTGACTCGGTAAAGAGGGTTTCAAGCAGATATTTGTGACATGTATCTGACAGCTTGTGTCTCAATCAAGATATGTTCTTCTTAATAACCTGAAGTCAGAGACAACCACATCCTCACCTGCAGAAGCAGCATACAGTATTCTATGGTAGGAGATATGAGCTCAGGACGGAGCAACTCTGTGTGGGCTTTCTAGATGATTGTGTTTAAAAAGTCACCATGCATGGCAGACAAGGTTAAACATTTAAAAAGGCATCATGCATGGCAGACAAGGTTAAACATTTAAAAAGGTACAGACAAGGTTAAACGTATAAAAAGGCATCATGCATGGCAGACAAGGTTACAACGTTTAAAAAGGTACAGACAAGGTTAAACGTATAAAAAGGCACCATGCATGGCAGACAAGGTTAAACGTTTAAAAAGGCACCATGCATGGCAGACAAGGTTACAACGTTTAAAAAGGCACCATGCATGGCAGACAAGGTTAAACGTATAAAAAGGCATCATGCATGGCAGACAAGGTTAAACATTTAAAAAGGCACCATGCATGGCAGACAAGGTTAAACGTTTAAAAAGGCATCATGCATGGCAGACAAGGTTACAACGTTTAAAAAGGCATCATGCATGGCAGACAAGGTTACAACGTTTAAAAAGGTACAGACAAGGTTAAACGTATAAAAAGGCATCATGCATGGCAGACAAGGTTAAACATTTAAAAAGGTACAGACAAGGTTAAACGTATAAAAAGGCATCATGCATGGCAGACAAGGTTAAACATTTAAAAAGGTACAGACAAGGTTAAACGTATAAAAAGGCATCATGCATGGCAGACAAGGTTAAACGTTTAAAAAGGCACCATGCATGGCAGACAAGGTTACAACGTTTAAAAAGGCACCATGCATGGCAGACAAGGTTAAACGTATAAAAAGGCACCATGCATGGCAGACAAGGTTACAACGTTTAAAAAGGCATCATGCATGGCAGACAAGGTTAAACGTATAAAAAGGCATCATGCATGGCAGACAAGGTTAAACATTTAAAAAGGGGCCATGCATGGCAGACAAGGTTAAACATTTAAAAAGGCATCATGCATGGCAGACAAGGTTAAACATTTAAAAAGGCATCATGCATGGCAGACAAGGTTAAACGTATAAAAAGGCATCATGCATGGCAGACAAGGTTAAACATTTAAAAAGGCATCATGCATGGCAGACAAGGTTAAACGTATAAAAAGGCACCATGCATGGCAGACAAGGTTAAACATTTAAAAAGGCACCATGCATGGCAGACAAGGTTAAAAGTTACGGCCCTAATGTAAAGTTCCACATCAAAGTGATGCATCCATGACAGTAGTTGTTAGGATCAGTATCTCCATGACAGTAGTTGTTAGGATCAGTATGTCCATGACAGTAGTTGTTAGGATCGGTATGTCCATGACAGTAGTTGTTAGGATCGGTATGTCCATGACAGTAGTTGCTAGGATCGGTATGTCCATGACAGTAGTTGTTAGGATCGGTATGTCCATGACAGTAGTTGTTAGGATCAGTATGTCCATGACAGTAGTTGTTAGGATCGGTATGTCCATGACAGTAGTTGTTAGGATCGGTATGTCCATGACAGTAGTTGTTAGGATCGGTATGGCAGTGACAGTAGTTGTTAGGATCGGTATGTCCATGACAGTAGTTGTTAGGATCGGTATGGCAGTGACAGTAGTTGTTAGGATCGGTATGTCCATGACAGTAGTTGTTAGGATCGGTATGTCCATGACAGTAGTTTTTAGGATCGGTATGTCCATGACAGTAGTTGTTAGGATCGGTATGTCCATGACAGTAGTTGTTAGGATCGGTATGTCCATGACAGTAGTTGTTAGGATCGGTATGTCCATGACAGTAGTTGTTAGGATCTGTATGTCCATGACAGTAGCTGTTAGGATCGGTATGTCCATGACAGTAGTTGTTAGGATCGGTATGTCCATGACAGTAGTTGTTAGGATCGGTATGTCCATGACAGTAGTTGTTAGGATCGGTATGTCCATGACAGTAGTTGTTAGGATCAGTATGTCCATGACAGTAGTTGTTAGGATCGGTATGTCAGTGACAGTAGTTGTTAGGATCAGTATGTCCATGACAGTAGTTGTTAGGATCGGTATGTCCATGACAGTAGTTGTTAGGATCGGTATGGCAGTGACAGTAGTTGTTAGGATCGGTATGTCCATGACAGTAGTTGTTAGGATCGGTATGTCCATGACAGTAGTTGTTAGGATCGGTATGTCCATGACAGTAGTTGTTAGGATCGGTATGTCCATGACAGTAGTTGTTAGGATCAGTATGTCCATGACAGTAGTTGTTAGGATCGGTATGTCCATGACAGTAGTTGTTAGGATCGGTATGTCCATGACAGTAGTTGTTAGGATCGGTATGTCCATGACAGTAGTTGTTAGGATCGGTATGTCCATGACAGTAGTTGTTAGGATCGGTATGTCCAGGACAGTAGTTGTTAGGATCAGTATGTCCATGACAGTAGTTGTTAGGATCGGTATGTCCATGACAGTAGTTGTTAGGATCAGTATGTCCATGACAGTAGTTGTTAGGATCGGTATGTCCATGACAGTAGTTGTTAGGATCAGTATGTCCATGACAGTAGTTGTTAGGATCGGTATGTCCATGACAGTAGTTGTTAGGATCGGTATGTCCATGACAGTAGTTGTTAGGATCGGTATGTCCATGACAGTAGTTGTTAGGATCGGTATGTCCATGACAGTAGTTGTTAGGATCAGTATGTCCATGACAGTAGTTGTTAGGATCGGTATGTCCATGACAGTAGTTGTTAGGATCGGTATGTCCATGACAGTAGTTGTTAGGATCGGTATGTCCATGACAGTAGTTGTTAGGATCGGTATGTCCATGACAGTAGTTGTTAGGATCGGTATGTCCAGGACAGTAGTTGTTAGGATCAGTATGTCCATGACAGTAGTTGTTAGGATCGGTATGTCCATGACAGTAGTTGTTAGGATCAGTATGTCCATGACAGTAGTTGTTAGGATCGGTATGTCCATGACAGTAGTTGTTAGGATCAGTATGTCCATGACAGTAGTTGTTAGGATCGGTATGTCCAGGACAGTAGTTGTTAGGATCGGTATCTCCATGACAGTAGTTGTTAGGATCGGTATGGCAGTGAAAGGGTGATTGGTAGGAGGATGAATAGGTGAGTAATAAGAGATTAGAATGATAACTTGCTGTCTGAGCTGCAGCCTGTGTCACACCCTGATCTGTTTCACCTGTCTTTGTGCTTGTCTCCACCCCCCCCCTCCAGGTGTCGCCCATCTTCTCCATTATCCCCTGTGTATTTATACCTGCGTTCTCTGTTTGTCTGTTGCCAGTTGTCTTGACAGCGTTCTTTCCAGCCTTCCAGTTTCACTAGTTCTGTTTCCTAGTTTTTCCCGGGTTCGGACCATTCTGCCTGCCCTGACCCCGAGCCTGTCTGCCGTTCTGTGCCTGCCTGACTCTGACCTGATCACGATCCTCTGCCTGCCCTTTGCCCCGTGTTTCTAATAAATCATCTGAGAACTGTACTATCCACCTCCCGTGTCTGCATCTGGGTCACATCCTGAGTCATGATACTATGTGTGATTTTGTGTGTGTGTACCTCTGCTAGTATAGATGTCCTCAGTGCCAGCGGTCTGTCCTATCAGATGATACTGGTTGAGTCGTGACCCCTCCTCTGCCACCACCACTGACTTGGCTGCTCCCTGGGTCCACGAATACACCACCTCAGACACAGGATACGCATCTACAAAAGGAGACAGGAAACAGGATACGCATCTACAACAGGCAACAGGAAACATGATACGCATCTACAACAGGCAACACGAAACATGATACGCATCTCCAACAGGAGACAGGAAACAGGATACACATCTACAACAAGAGACAGGAAACAGGATACGCATCTACAACAGGAGACAGGACACAGGATACTCATCTACAACAGAAGACAGGAAACAGGATACGCATCTACAACAGAAGACAGGAAACAGGATACGCATCTACATCAGAAGACAGGAAACAGGATACGCATCTACAACAGGAGACAGGACACAGGATACTCATCTACAACAGAAGACAGGATACCTATCTACAACAAAAGACAGGAAACAGGATACGCATCTGCAGCAGAAGACAGGAAACAGGATACGCATCTACAACAGGAGACAGGACACAGGATACGCATCTACAAAAGGAGACAGGAAACAGGAAACGCATCTACAACAAGAGACAGGACACAGGATACTCATCTACATCAGAAGACAGGATACCGTTCTACAACAGAAGACAGGAAACAGGATACCCGCCATGTGTCCCCACCCAACAGGATGATGATCTCCGGGAAATCTCTCTTTTCAAGTAGCCCACACACAGTGCTCCTGATAGAGGAATTAAATTCCTATATGTTTAATACCCAATTAAATTAATACACTCAGCCCATTTCTAAGGATTTGTAAGAAACTTATTTGCATAAAATGGGCGGAGACCAGTCTCAAAATCAAGCACTAGCGTTTATTCTCGAGAGTACTGAACATGATACAATTTACAACAGGTTATAAACTGAAAATGACGTCATTCGTTTTCGAACTGTCCTGTCTCTCCTCCACTCCGGTACAATGGCAGTATCGTTCTCAAGCCCTCCTACATCGTCTCTCACCAATTTAGATAATTTATGACCGAGCCAAGGCCTCCCTGTGTAGATCTCCCTGTCGTTTCTACAAAGGAACAGACAGTCATTGTTCTAATTCTTGATTATATTTACACACATTATATTCAGTACTAGGATTAAAAGAAAATTCATATATCTTTACAGTAACATAATAGTATTCTGATTAGTCAGTCCTGATTGAAATGTATACATAATTAGTCATTATTGATAAAACAAATCCCTTAACAGCTCCACATCCCAGTAAGGAGGAGTCTGTCATGATCACCCTGCGGACACTACCTGGCCCATGAGAACCCCCTGCAACAGCAGTCATGGGTCTCTCCAATAATGTCAGGCAGAAGCTAAAAGTGTTCCAGCTGAAACCGTGACAGAAAGAGCCTGAATGTGACCTTCCTCTGTTGGGACAAAAATACATGATCCAGAACGAGACGCAGAAACTGACTACGCTGAGTCAAATAACTTTTCTTGTGATTCACTATGAACCCCAGCGAATTTGGAAACCAGCTTAGCAGTGTGGAGCTCCACATGTTCCCTTGACTCTGCTACGACCAGCCTATCGTCCAGAAAGGCAAATACTCTGATCCACTGGCACCGCACCGGTGCCAAAACTTCCTCCACCACCATAGAAAAAGTATGCGTGAGGATCTACAGTATAGCACATGAAAACAGGCATCCTTCAGATCTATGGATGTGAACCAATCGCTGGGTCACACCGTCTGCAATAGCCGGCAAAGTGTGAGCATTTTGAACTTGCAACATTGAGGTGCTTCTTTAATACACGTAATTCCAGGATGGGATGCAACATTCCATCGCTCTTGGCAACTAAGAAGTACCGGCTGTACCAACCACTTTGTTCTTCTGACTCTGGGACCAACCCGAATAGCCTGCTTTTGAAGGAGGGAGGAAATCTCCTCTCTCAAGACAGGTGCTAGGACCTCGGGGATGCAAAGGAGGACGCACAACAAACTGCAGGCTGTACCCTCGTCACCTATGGTTGAAGTACGCATGCCCCCCACTGGACGGAGTAGAGCACGTTGCCAGTCTCCCGCTACTGGACAGAGCACGCTGCCAGTCTCCCGCTACTGGACAGAGCACACTGGCAGTCTCCCGCTACTGGACAGAGCACGTTGCCAGTCTCCCGCTACTGGACAGAGCACGCTGCAATGTCTCCCGCTACTGGACAGAGCACACTGCCAGTCTCCCGCTACTGGACAGAGCACGCTGGCAGTCTCCCGCTACTGGACAGAGCACGTTGCCAGTCTCCCGCTACTGGACAGAGCACGCTGCAATGTCTCCCGCAACTGGACAGAGCACACTGCCAGTCTCCCGCTACTGGACAGAGCACGCTGCCAGTCTCCCGCTACTGGACAGAGCACGTTGCCAGTCTCCCGCTACTGGACAGAGCACGTTGCCAGTCTCCCGTCACTGGACGGAGCACGCTGCCAGTCTCCCGCTACTGGACGGAGCACACTGCCAGTCTCCCTACATTATCTCCTGAAGGGGCAGAGCAGAGAGCCACCCTGAGGACTGGGACTTGTTTTTATATTCAACACTCTTGACAATTGTGTGTCCTAAAGGATTAGCCCCCTAGGATTAGCCCACAAGGATTAGCCCCCTAGGATTAGCCCACAAGGATTAGCCCCCTAGGATTAGCCCACAAGGATTAGCCCCCTAGGATTAGCCCACAAGGATTAGCCCCCTAGGATTAGCCCACAAGGATTAGCCCCCTAGGATTAGCCCACAAGGATTAGCCCCCTAGGATTAGCCCACAAGGATTAGCCCCCTAGGATTAGCCCACAAGGATTAGCCCCCTAGGATTAGCCCACAAGGATTAGCCCCCTAGGATTAGCCCACAAGGATTAGCCCCCTAGGATTAGCCCACAAGGATTAGCCCCCTAGGATTAGCCCACAAGGATTAGCCCCCTAGGATTAGCCCCCTAGGATTAGCCCCCTAGGATTAGCCCCCTTGTTAGCCTCTGGTGCAAAGTATCTTTCCGCTTCACCTCTGCAGGGACAGGAGGTAAATAGCTTCCCCAAAACCTAGAGGCACCATATTCAGCCATTATGAAGAGAGGAGCAGAGAGGAGCACAGGGGAAGAGCATATTTATTATATTTCCCCTTATAGTACTGTGCCATATATAGTGGCTTGTGAAAGTATTCACCCCTTTGGCATTTTTCCTATTTTGTTGCCTTACAACCTGGAATTAAAATGGAATTAAAATAGATTTTTGGGGGGTTTGTATCATTTGATTTACACAACATGCCTACCACTTTGAAGATGCAAAATACATTTTATTGTGAAACAAACAAGAAATAAGACAAAAAAATATATACTTGAGCGTGCATAATTATTCACACCCCCAAAGTCAATAATTTGTAGAGCCATCTTTTGCAGCAATTACAGCTGCAAGTCTCTTGGGGTATGTCTCTATAAGCTTGGCACATCTAGCCACTGGGATTTCTGCCCATTCTTCAAGGCAATACTGCTCCAGCTCCTTCAAGTTGGATGGGTTCCGCTGGTGTACAGCAATCTTCAAGTCATACCACAGATTCTCAATTGGATTGAGGTCTGGGCTTTGACTAGGCCATTCCAAGACATGTAAATGTTTCCCCTTAAACCACTCGAGTGTTGCTTTAGCGGTATGTTTAGGGTCATTGTCCTGCTGGAAGGTGAACCTCTGTCCCAGTCTCAAATCTCTTGGAAGACTGAAACAGGTTTCCCTCAAGAATTTCCCTGTATTTGGTGCCATCCATCCTTCCTTCAATTCTGACCAGTTTCCCAGTCCCTGCCGATGAAAAACATCCCTAGAGATGGTGTTATCGGGGGGATGAGAGGTGTTTGGTTTGCGCCAGACATAGTGTTTTCCCTGATGGCCAAAAAGTTAAATTTTAGTCTCATCTGACCAGAGTACCTTCTTCCATATATTTGGGGAGTCTCCCACATGCCTTTTGGGATGCGGATCCACTCTTCCGTAAAGCCCAGCTCTCTGGAGTGTATGGCTTAAAGTGGTCCTATGGACAGATACTCCAATCTCCGCTGTCTAGCTTTGCAGCTCCTTCAGGGTTATCTTTGGTCTCTGTGTTGCCTCTCTGATTAATGCCCTCCTTGCCTGGTCCGTGAGTTTTGGTGGGCTGCCCTCTCTTGGCAGGTTTGTTGTGGTGCCATATTCTTTCAATTTTTTAATAATGGATTTATTGGTGCTTCGTGGGATGTTCAAAGTTCCTGATATTTGTTTATAACTCAACCCTGATCTGTACTTCTACACAACTTTGTCCCTGACCTGTTTGGAGAGCTCCTTGATCTTCATGGGGCTGCTTGCTTGGTGGTGCCCCTTGCTTGGTGGTGTTGCAGACTCTGGGGCCTTTCAGAACAGGTGTGTATATACTGAGATCAAGTGACACTTAGATTGCACACAGGTGGATTTTATTTAACTAATTATGTGACTTCTGAAGGTGATTGGTTGCACCAGATGTTGCAGAGGTATATACACACACCTTCGGTTTTAATTTTTTAGAATTCTTTAAAATAAATTTAAAACAAATATTTCACTTCACCAATTTGGACTATTTTGTGTATGTCCATTACATGAAATCCAAATCCATTTTATTTACAGGTTGTAATGCAACAAAATAGGAAAAACATCAAGGGGGATGAATACTTTTGCAAGGTACTGTATCCCCCTTTTCACCCATATATATGTACAATGAGTGTACATACTTTCTCCCTCAGAACAGCCTCAATTCGTCCGGTCATGGACTCTACAGGGTGTCGAAAGCGTTCCACAGGGATGCTGGCCCATGTTGACTCCAATGCTTCCCACAGTTGTGTCAAGATGGCTGGATGTCCTTTGGGGGGTGGACCATTCTTCAAAGCCTTTGTGCTGTTGTCTGTGTCCAATATTGTTAATACCATGTTTTGTGCTGCTACCATGTTGTGCTGCTGCCATGTTGTGTCGCTACCATGTTGTTTTCATGTGGTGTTGCTATTATGTTGTGTTGTCATGTGTTGCTGCCATGCTATGTTGTTGTCTTTTAGGTCTCTCTTTATGTAGTGTTGTGGTGTCTCTCTTGTCATGATGTGTGTTTTGTCCTATATTTTTATTTTAAATCCAGCCCCTGTCCACACAGGAGACCTTTTGCCTTTTGTTAGGCTGACATTGTAATTAAGAATTTGTTCTTAACTGACTAGTTAAATAAAGGTTAAATAAAAGAAAAAAGAAATGGGAAACAGGAAACTTTTGAGCAGAAAAACCCAACAGGGTTGCAGTTCTTGACACAAACTGGTGCACCTGGCACCTACCTAATGGACTCTACAGGGTGTCGAAAGTGGTGCACCTGGCACCTACTACATGGACTCTACAGGGTGTCGAAACTGGTGCACCTGGCACCTACTACATGGACTCTACAGGGTGTCAAAACTGGTGCACCTGGCACCTACTACATGGACTCTACAGGGTGTTGAAACTGGTGCACCTGGCACCTACTACCATACCCCGTTTTCTCTGTATACATCAATGATGTTGCTCTTGCTGCTGGTGATTCTCTGATCCACCTCTACGCAGACGACACCGTTCTGTATACATCTGGCCCTTGTTTGGATACTGTGTTAACAAACCTTCAAACGAGCTTCAATGCCATAAAACACTTCTTCTGTAGCCTCCAACTGCTCTCAAACGCTAGTAAAACTAAATGTATGCTCTTCAATTGATCGCTGCCCGCACCCGCGGCCCGACTAGCATCACTACTCAGGACGGTTCTGACTTAGAATATGTGGACAACTAAAGCCTCCTCCACTCATGCTGCCAAACATACCCTTGTAAAACTGACTATACTACCGATCCTTGACTTCGCGATGTAATTGACAAAATAGCCTCCAACACTCTACCCAGCAAATTGGATGCAGTCTATCACAGCGACATCCATATACTACCCACCACTGCGACCTGTATGCTCTCGTTGGCTGGTCCTCGTTAGATATTCGTCGTCAAACCCACTGGCTCCAGGTAATCTATAAGTCTTTGCTAGTTAAAGCTCCGCCTTATCTCAGTTCACTGGTCACCATAGCAGCACCCGTAGCATGCACTCCAGCAGGAATATTTCACTGGTCATCCCCAAAGCCAACACCTCTTTGGCCGCCTTTCCTTCCAGTTCTCTGCTGCCAATGACTGAAACGAATTGCAAAAATCACTGAAGTTGGAGACTCATATCTCCCTAACTTTAAGCTGTCAGAGCAGCTAACCGATCGCTGCATCTGTACACAGCCCATCTGTAAATAGCTTATCCAACCAACTACCTACCTCATCCCTATATTTGTTTTTGTCTTTCTGCTCTTTTGCACCCCAGTATTTCTACTTGCACATCCTCATCTGGACATAAATCACTCCAGTCTAAATTGATAAATTGTAATTACTTCTCCACTATTAGCATATTTATTGCCTTACCTCCTTACTTCATTTGCACGCACTGTATACATATTTTTATTTTGTGTTAATGACTGTACATTTGTTTATCCCATGTGTAAATCTGTGTTATTTTTGTTGCACTGCTTTGCTTTATCTTTATCTTGTCGCAGTTGTAAATGAGAACTTGTTCTCAACTAGCCTACCTGGTTAAATAAAGGTGAAATTAAAAAAAGAATGGAGATGGAGTTTGATATGAGTCTGGAAGGAGAGTTTTCAGTCTAGCCAGACACCTAGGTATTTATAGTTGTCCATGTATTCTAGGTCAGAACCATCCAGAGTAGTGATGCTAGTCGGGCGGGCGGGTGCAGGCAGCGAACAGTTGAAAAGCATGCACTTGGTTTTACTAGCGTTTAAGAGTAGTTGGAGGCCACGGAAGGAGTGTTGTATGGCATTGAGCCTCGTTTGGAGGTTAGATAGCACAGTGTCCAAAGAGGGGCCAGATGTATACAGAATGGTGTCTTCTGCGTAGAGGTGGATCGGGGAATCAGGTGAGGCAGTCATTAGAGAAACCAAGGCTATTGAGTCTTCTGATAAGAATACGGTGATTGACAGAGTCGAAAGCCTTGGCCAGGTCGATGAAGACGGCTGCATAGTGCTGTCTTTTATCAATGGCAGTTATGATGTCGTTTAGTACCTTGAGCGTGACTGAAGTGCACCCATGACCAGCTCGGAAACCGGATTGCACAGAGGAGAACGTACGGTGGGATTCTTTTCTTGGAGAGTTCATTCTTCCTGTCCACTAAAGTTACGGAGAAGCGTACAGGCTGTATGGACGGAGACCAACGGGTAGAATATTCACCATATTCAGCCATGTGTTTTTAAAAAATTTTTAAAGACAAATTATCTTACAATCTCTCATGTCTCTCTGGGAGAAGATCCGTACCCTGAGCTTGTCCACATTATTGTCCAGAGACTGTACATTAGCAAGTTATATAAGCGGTGGGTGGTTTGCCCTCCTAGGGAGTATGACTAGAATGCAGGCTCTTCTTCCTCTCCTTCGGAGGCATCTTTTTGGTAGAGCGACCGGGATGAATGGAGCTGCTTCATATATTCCAAACAATGGATCCAGATCTGGGAAGCCGAATTTGTTTCACCGATCTAATGTCTAAACAATACTCCTTTATTAATCCAAGAGAATAAATACACTGCTCAAAAAAATAAAGGGAACACCAAAATACCACATCCTAGATCTGAATGAATGAAATATTCTTATGAAATACTTTTTTTCTTTACATAGTTGAATGTGCTGACAACAAAATCACACAAAAATGATCAATGGAAATCAAATTTATCAACCCATGGAGGTCTGGATTTGGAGTCACACTCAAAATTAAAGTGGAAAACCACACTACAGGCTGATCCAACTTTGATGTAATGTCCTTAAAACAAGTCAAAATGAGGCTCAGTAGTGTGTGTGGCCTCCACGTGCCTGTATGACCTCCCTACAATGCCTAGGTATGTTCCTGATGAGGTGGCGGATGGTCTCCTGAGGGATCTCCTCCCAGACCTGGACTAAAGCATCCGCCAACTCCTGGACAGTATGTGGTGCAACATGGCGTTGGTGGATGGAGTGAGACATGATGTCCCAGATGTGCTCAATTGGATTCAGGTCTGGGGAACGGGCGGGCCAGTCCATAGCATCAATGCCTTCCTCTTGCAGGAACTGATGACACACTCCAGCCACATGAGGTCTAGCATTGTCTTGCATTAGGAGGAACCCAGGGTCAACCGCACCAGCATATGGTCTCACAAGGGGTCTGAGGATCTCATATCGGTACCTAATGGCAGTCAGGCTACCTCTGGCGAGCACATGGAGGGCTGTGCGGCCCCCCAAAGAAATGCTACCCCACACCATGACTGACCCACCGCCAAACCGGTCATGCTGGAGGATGTTGCAGGCAGCAGAATGTTCTCCACGGCGTCCCAGACTCTGTCACGTCTGTCACGTGCTCAGTGTGAACCTGCTTTCATCTGTGAAGAGCACAGGGCGCCAGTGGCGAATTTGCCAATCTTGGTGTTCTCTGGCAAATGTCAAACGTCCTGCGCGGTGTTAGGCTGTAAGCACGGGCCCTCATACCACCCTCATGGAGTCTGTTTCTGACCGTTTGAGCAGACACATGCACATTTGTGGCCTGCTGGAGGTCATTTTGCAGGGCTCTGGCAGTGCTCCTCCTTGCACAAAGGCGGAGGTAGCGGTCCTGCTGCTGCGTTGTTGCCCTCCTACGGCCTCCTCCACGTCTCCTGATGTACTGGCCTGTCTCCTGGTAGCGCCTCCATGCTCTGGACACTACGCTGACAGACACAGCAAACCTTCTTGCCACAGCTTGCATTGATGTACCATCCTGGATGAGCTGCACTACCTGAGCCACTTGTGTGGTTTGTAGACTCCGTCTCATGCTACCACTAGAGTGAAAGCACCGCCAACATTCAAAAGTGACCAAAACATCAGCCAGGAAGCATAGGAACTGAGAAGTGGTCTGTGGTCCCCACCTGCAGAACCACTCCTTTATTGGGGGTGTCTTGCTAATTGCCTATAATTTACACCTGTTGTTTATTCCATTTGCACAACAGCATGTGCAATTTATTGTCAATCAGTGTTGCTTCCTAAGTGGACAGTTTGATTTCACAGAAGTGTGATTGACTTGGAGTTACATTGTGTTGTTTCAGTGTTCCCTTTATTTTTTTGAGCAGTGTATATCATTTTTTTTTACTGAAATATAACATTTACATAAGTATTTAGACCCTTTACTCAGTAATTTGTTGAAGCACCTTTAGCAGAGATTACAGCCTCTAGGGTATGACGCTACAAGCTTAGCACACAGGTATATGGGGAGTTTCTCCCATTCTTCTCTGCAAATCCTCTCAAGTTATGTCAGGTTGGAAGGGGAGCATTGCTGCACAGCTATTTTCAGGTCTCTGGCTGGGCCACTCAAGGAGCTCTAGCTGGGCCACTCAAGGAGCTCTGGCTGGGCCACTCAAGGAGCTCTAGCTGGGCCACTCAAGGAGCTCTGGCTGGGCCACTCAAGGAGCTCTGGCTGGGCCACTCAAGGAGCTCTGGCTGGGCCACTCAAGGAGCTCTGGCTGGGCCACTCAAGGAGCTCTGGCTGGGCCACTCAAGGAGCTCTGGCTGGGCCACTCAAGGAGCTCTGGCTGGGCCACTCAAGGAGCTCTGGCTGGGCCACTCAAGGAGCTCTGGCTGGGCCACTCAAGGAGCTCTAGCTGGGCCACTCAAGGAGCTCTGGCTGGGCCACTCAAGGAGCTCTGGCTGGGCCACTCAAGGAGCTCTGGCTGGGCCACTCAAGGAGCTCTGGCTGGGCCACTCAAGGAGCTCTGGCTGGGCCACACAAGGACATTCCATAATTACAAAGCGAAAAAAGTTTTTTATACATTTTAGAAAATGTATTTATGTTCAAATTCAGCATCGTTCACACCCTTTTAAGCCTTAGCCCCAACCATCTCTTTAAGAACTCCCATGTAAACAAATGGCCAACCGTAAGCATGGTTAATCATGGTTAGGGAGGATAATATCTGTCTCTACACCAGTTAGAGGAGGAGGTGATTAACACGGTCTCTACACCAGTTAGAGGAGGAGGCGGTGATTAACAATGTCTCTATACCAGTTAGAGGAGGAGGAGGTGATTAACACTGTCTCTATACCAGTTAGAGGAGGAGGAGGTGATTAACACTGTCTCTATACCAGTTAGAGGAGGAGGTGATTAACACTGTCTCTATACCAGTTAGAGGAGGAGGTGATTAACACTGTCTCTATACCAGTTAGAGGAGGAGGTGATTAACACTGTCTCTACACCAGTTAGAGGAGGAGGAGATGATTAACACTGTCTCTATACCAGTTAGAGGAGGAGGAGGTGATTAACACTGTCTCTATACCAGTTAGAGGAGGAGGTGATTAACACTGTCTCTACACCAGTTAGAGGAGGTGGTAATGAACACTGTCTTTATACCAGTTAGAGGAGGTGGTGATTAACACTGTCTCTATACCAGTTAGAGGAGGAGGAGGTGATTAACACTGTCTCTATACCAGTTAGAGGAGGAGGTGATTAACACTGTCTCTATACCAGTTAGAGGAGGAGGAGGTGGTGATTAAAACTGTCTCTATACCAGTTAGAGGAGGAGGAGGTGGTGATTAAAACTGTCTCTACACCAGGTAGAGGAGGTGGTGATTAACACTGTCTTTATACCAGTTAGAGGAGGTGGTGATTAACACTGTCTCTATACCAGTTAGAGGAGGAGGAGGTGATTAACACTGTCTCTATACCAGTTAGAGGAGGAGGTGATTAACACTGTCTCTATACCAGTTAGAGGAGGAGGTGATTAACACTGTCTCTATACCAGTTAGAGGAGGAGGTGATTAACACTGTCTCTACACCAGTTAGAGGAGGAGGAGATGATTAACACTGTCTCTATACCAGTTAGAGGAGGAGGAGGTGATTAACACTGTCTCTATACCAGTTAGAGGAGGAGGTGATTAACACTGTCTCTACACCAGTTAGAGGAGGTGGTAATGAACACTGTCTTTATACCAGTTAGAGGAGGTGGTGATTAACACTGTCTCTATACCAGTTAGAGGAGGAGGAGGTGATTAACACTGTCTCTATACCAGTTAGAGGAGGAGGTGATTAACACTGTCTCTATACCAGTTAGAGGAGGAGGAGGTGGTGATTAAAACTGTCTCTATACCAGTTAGAGGAGGAGGAGGTGGTGATTAAAACTGTCTCTATACCAGGTAGAGGTGGTGATTAACACTGTCTTTATACCAGTTAGAGGAGGTGGTGATTAACACTGTCTCTATACCAGTTAGAGGAGGTGGTGATTAACACTGTCTATATACCAGTTAGAGGAGGAGGAGGTGATTAACACTGTCTCTATACCAGTTAGAGGAGGTGGTGATTAACACTGTCTCTATACCAGTTAGAGGAGGAGGTGGTGATTAACACTGTCTCTATACCAGTTAGAGGAGGAGGAAGTGATTAACACTGTCTCTGTACCAGTTAGAGGAGGTGGTGATTAACACTGTCTCTATACCAGTTAGAGGAGGAGGTGATTAACACTGTCTCTGTACCAGTTAGAGGAGGAGGTGATTAACACCGTCTCTATACCAGTTAGAGGAGGAGGTGGTGATTAACACTGTCTCTATACCAGTTAGAGGAGGAGGAGGTGATTAACACTGTCTCTATACCAGTTAGAGGAGGAGGTGATTAACACTGTCTCTATACCAGTTAGAGGAGGTGATTAACACTGTCTCTATACCAGTTAGAGGAGGAGGTGGTGATTAACACTGTCTCTATACCAGTTAGAGGAGGAGGTGATTAACACTGTCTCTATACCAGTTAGAGGAGGAGGAGGAGATTAACACTGTCTCTATACCAGTTAGAGGAGGAGGTGGTGTTTAACACTGTCTCTATACCAGTTAGAGGAGGAGGAGGTGATTAACACTGTCTCTATACCAGTTAGAGGAGGTGGTGATGAACACTGTCTCTATACCAGTTAGAGGAGGAGGAGGTGGTGATTAACACTGTCTCTATACCAGTTAGAGGAGGAGTTGATTAACACTGTCTCTATACCAGTTAGAGGAGGAGGAGGTGGTGATTAACACTGTCTCTACACCAGTTAGAGGAGGAGGAGGTGATTACAACTGTCTCTATACCAGTTAGAGGAGGTGATTAACACTGTCTCTATACCAGGTAGAGGAGGAGGTGGTGATTAACACTGTCTCTATACCAGTTAGAGGAGGAGGAGGTGATTAACACTGTCTCTATACCAGTTAGAGGAGGTGGTGATGAACACTGTCTCTATACCATTTAGAGGAGGAGGAGGTGATTAACACTGTCTCTATACCAGTTAGAGGAGGTGGTGATTAACACTGTCTCTATGCCAGTTAGAGGAGGAGTAGGTGATTAACACTGTCTCTATACCAGTTAGAGGAGGAGGAGGTGATTAACACTGTCTCTATACCAGTTAGAGGAGGTGGTGATTAACACTGTCTCTATACCAGGTAGAGGTGGTGATTAACACTGTCTCTATACCAGTTAGAGGAGGAGGAGGTGATTAAACACTGTCTCTATACCAGTTAGAGGAGGAGGAGGTGATTAACAATGTCTCTATGCCAGTTAGAGGAGGAGGAGGTGATTAACACTGTCTCTATACCATTTAGAGGAGGAGGAGGTGATTAACACTGTCTCTATACCAGTTAGAGGAGGAGGTGATTAACACTGTCTCTATACCAGTTAGAGGAGGAGGTGATTAACACTGTCTCTATACCAGTTAGAGGAGGAGGTGATTAACACTGTCTCTATACCAGTTAGAGGAGGAGGTGATTAACACTGTCTCTATACCAGTTAGAGGAGGAGGTGATTAACACTGTCTCTATACCAGTTAGAGGAGGAGGTGATTAACACTGTCTCTACACCAGTTAGAGGAGGTGGTAATGAACACTGTATTTATACCAGTTAGAGGAGGTGGTGATTAACACTGTCTCTATACCAGTTAGAGGAGGAGGAGGTGATTAACACTGTCTCTATACCAGTTAGAGGAGGAGGTGATTAACACTGTCTCTATACCAGTTAGAGGAGGAGGAGGTGGTGATTAAAACTGTCTCTACACCAGTTAGAGGAGGAGGAGGTGGTGATTAAAACTGTCTCTACACCAGGTAGAGGAGGTGGTGATTAACACTGTCTCTATACCAGTTAGAGGAGGTGGTAATTAACACTGTCTATATACCAGTTAGAGGAGGAGGAGGTGATTAACACTGTCTCTATACCAGTTAGAGGAGGTGGTGATTAACACTGTCTCTATACCAGTTAGAGGAGGAGGTGATTAACACTGTCTCTGTACCAGTTAGAGGAGGAGGTGATTAACACCGTCTCTATACCAGTTAGAGGAGGAGGTGGTGATTAACACTGTCTCTATACCAGTTAGAGGAGGAGGAAGTGATTAACACTGTCTCTGTACCAGTTAGAGGAGGTGGTGATTAACACTGTCTCTATACCAGTTAGAGGAGGAGGTGATTAACACTGTCTCTGTACCAGTTAGAGGAGGAGGTGATTAACACCGTCTCTATACCAGTTAGAGGAGGAGGTGGTGATTAACACTGTCTCTATACCAGTTAGAGGAGGAGGAGGTGATTAAACACTGTCTCTATACCAGTTAGAGGAGGAGGAGGTGATTAACACTGTCTCTATGCCAGTTAGAGGAGGAGTAGGTGATTAACACTGTCTCTATACCAGTTAGAGGAGGAGGAGGTGATTAACACTGTCTCTATACCAGTTAGAGGAGGTGGTGATTAACACTGTCTCTATACCAGGTAGAGGTGGTGATTAACACTGTCTCTATACCAGTTAGAGGAGGAGGAGGTGATTAAACACTGTCTCTATACCAGTTAGAGGAGGAGGAGGTGATTAACAATGTCTCTATGCCAGTTAGAGGAGGAGGAGGTGATTAACACTGTCTCTATACCATTTAGAGGAGGAGGAGGTGATTAACACTGTCTCTATACCAGTTAGAGGAGGATGAGATGGTGATTAAAACTGTCTCTACACCAGTTAGAGGAGGAGGAGGTGATTAACACTGTCTCTATACCAGTTAGAGGAGGTTGTGATTAACACTGTCTCTATACCAGGTAGAGGTCGAGGTGGTGATTAACACTGTCTCTATACCAGTTAGAGGAGGTGATTAACACTGTCTCTATACCAGTTAGAGGAGGTGGTGATTAACACTGTCTCTATACCAGTTAGAGAAGGAGGAGGTGGTGATTAAAACTGTCTCCACACCAGTTAGAGGAGGAGGAGGTGGTGATTAAAACTGTCTCTACACCAGGTAGAGGAGGTGGTGATTAACACTGTCTCTATACCAGGTAGAGGTGGTGATTAACACTGTCTTTATACCAGTTAGAGGAGGTGGTGATTAACACTGTCTATATACCAGTTAGAGGAGGAGGAGGTGATTAACACTGTCTCTATACCAGTTAGAGGAGGTGGTGATTAACACTGTCTCTATACCAGTTAGAGGAGGTGGTGATTAACACTGTCTATATACCAGTTAGAGGAGGAGGAGGTGATTAACACTGTCTCTATACCAGTTAGAGGAGGTGGTGATTAACACTGTCTCTATACCAGTTAGAGGAGGAGGTGGTGATTAACACTTTCTCTATACCAGTTAGAGGAGGAGGAAGTGATTAACACTGTCTCTGTACCAGTTAGAGGAGGTGGTGATTAACACTGTCTCTATACCAGTTAGAGGAGGAGGTGATTAACACGGTCTCTATACCAGTTAGAGGAGGAGGTGATTAACACCGTCTCTATACCAGTTAGAGGAGGAGGTGGTGATTAACACTGTCTCTATACCAGTTAGAGGAGGAGGAGGTGATTAACACTGTCTCTATACCAGTTAGAGGAGGAGGTGATTAACACTGTCTCTATACCAGTTAGAGGAGGTGATTAACACGGTCTCTATACCAGTTAGAGGAGGAGGTGGTGATTAACACTGTCTCTATACCAGTTAGAGGAGGAGGTGATTAACACTGTCTCTATACCAGTTAGAGGAGTAGGAGGTGATTAACACTGTCTCTATACCAGTTAGAGGAGGAGGTGGTGATTAACACTGTCTCTATACCAGTTAGAGGAGGAGGAGGTGATTAACACTGTCTCTATACCAGTTAGAGGAGGTGGTGATGAACACTGTCTCTATACCAGTTAGAGGAGGAGGAGGTGGTGATTAACACTGTCTCTATACCAGTTAGAGGAGGAGTTGATTAACACTGTCTCTATACCAGTTAGAGGAGGAGGAGGTGGTGATTAACACTGTCTCTATACCAGTTAGAGGAGGAGGAGGTGATTAACACTGTCTCTATACCAGTTAGAGGAGGAGGTGATTAACACTGTCTCTATACCAGTTAGAGGAGGTGATTAACACGGTCTCTATACCAGTTAGAGGAGGAGGTGGTGATTAACACTGTCTCTATACCAGTTAGAGGAGGAGGTGATTAACACTGTCTCTATACCAGTTAGAGGAGTAGGAGGTGATTAACACTGTCTCTATACCAGTTAGAGGAGGAGGTGGTGATTAACACTGTCTCTATACCAGTTAGAGGAGGAGGAGGTGATTAACACTGTCTCTATACCAGTTAGAGGAGGTGGTGATGAACACTGTCTCTATACCAGTTAGAGGAGGAGGAGGTGGTGATTAACACTGTCTCTATACCAGTTAGAGGAGGAGTTGATTAACACTGTCTCTATACCAGTTAGAGGAGGAGGAGGTGGTGATTAACACTGTCTCTATACCAGTTAGAGGAGGAGGAGGTGATTAACACAGTCTCTATACCAGTTAGAGGAGGAGGAGGTGATTAACACTGTCTCTATACCAGGTAGAGGAGGAGGAGGTGATTAACACTGTCTCTATACCAGTTAGAGAAGGTGGTGATGAACACTGTCTCTATACCAGTTAGAGGACGAGGTGATTAACACTGTCTCTATACCAGTTAGGGGAGGAGGAGGTGATTAACACTGTCTCTATACCAGTTAGAGGGGGAGGAGGTGATTAACACTGTCTCTATACCAGGTAGAGGAGGAGGAGGTGATTAACACTGCCTCTATACCAGTTAGAGGAGGTGGTGATTAACACTGTCTCTATACCAGGTAGAGGTGGTGATTAACACTGTCTTTATACCAGTTAGAGGAGGTGGTGATGAACACTGTCTCTATACCAGTTAGAGGAGGAGGAGGTGATTAACACTGTCTCTATACCAGTTAGAGGAGGTGGTGATGAACACTGTCTCTATACCAGTTAGAGGAGGAGGAGGTGATTAACACTGTCTCTATACCAGTTAGAGAAGGAGGTGGTGATTAACACTGTCTCTATACCAGTTAGAGGAGGAGGAGGTGATTAACACTGTCTCTATACCAGTTAGAGGAGGTGGTGATGTACACTGTCTCTATACCAGTTAGAGGAGGAGGTGATTAACACTGTCTCTATACCAGTTAGAGGAGGAGGTGGTGATTAACAATGTCAATACACCAGGTAGAGGAGGAGGTGATTAACACTGTCTCTATACCAGTTAGAGGAGGAGGAGGTGATTAACACTGTCTCTACACCAGGTAGAGGAGGAGGTGATTAACAATGTCTCTACACCAGTTAGAGGAGTAGGTGATTAACACTGTCTCTACACCAGTTAGAGGAGGAGGTGATTAACAATGTCTCTACACCAGTTAGAGGAGTAGGTGATTAACACTGTCTCTACACCAGGTAGAGGAAGAGGAGATTAACACTGTCTCTATACCAGTTAGAGGAGGAGGTGATTAACACTGTCTCTATACCAGTTAGGGGAGGAGGAGGTGATTAACACTGTCTCTATACCAGTTAGAGGGGGAGGAGGTGATTAACACTGTCTCTATACCAGGTAGAGGAGGAGGAGGTGATTAACACTGCCTCTATACCAGTTAGAGGAGGAGGTGGTGATTAACACTGTCTCTATACCAGTTAGAGGAGGAGGAGGTGATTAACACTGCCTCTATACCAGTTAGAGGAGGAGGTGATTAACACTGTCTCTATACCAGTTAGAGGAGGTGGTGATTAACACGGTCTCCATACCAGTTAGAGGAGGTGTTGATTAACACTGTCTCTATAGCAGGTAGAGGAGGAGGTGATTAACACTGTCTCTATATCAGTTAGAGGAGGAGGAGGTGATTAACACTGTCTCTATACCAGTTAGAGGAGGAGGAGGTGATTAACACTGTCTATACACCAGGTAGAGGAGGAGGTGATTAACAATGTCTCTACACCAGTTAGAGGAGTAGGTGATTAACACTGTCTCTACACCAGTTAGAGGAGGAGGTGATTAACAATGTCTCTACACCAGTTAGAGGAGTAGGTGATTAACACTGTCTCTATACCAGTTAGAGGAGGAGGTGATTAACACTGTCTCTATACCAGTTAGGGGAGGAGGAGGTGATTAACACTGTCTCTATACCAGTTAGAGGGGGAGTAGGTGATTAACACTGTCTCTACACCAGTTAGAGGAGGAGGTGATTAACAATGTCTCTACACCAGGTAGAGGAAGAGGTGATTAACACTGTCTCTATACCAGTTAGAGGAGGAGGTGATTAACACTGTCTCTATACCAGTTAGGGGAGGAGGAGGTGATTAACACTGTCTCTATACCAGTTAGAGGGGGAGGAGGTGATTAACACTGTCTCTATACCAGGTAGAGGAGGAGGAGGTGATTAACACTGCCTCTATACCAGTTAGAGGAGGAGGTGGTGATTAACACTGTCTCTATACCAGTTAGAGGAGGTGGTGATTAACACTGTCTCTATACCAGTTAGAGGAGGAGGTGATTAACACTGTCTCTATACCAGGTAAAGGAGGAGTTGAAGACAGCTCAGAGAGACCTTCACATCATGAAGGAGTGAGCTGCAGTGCTGAGTTGGGTCATGTTTATTAGCTGGGTCTTGTTTATTAGGTGGGTCATGTTCATTAGCTGGGTCATGTTTATTAGGTGGGTCATGTTCAATAGCTGGGTCATGTTTATTAGGTGGGTCATGTTCATTAGCTGGGTCATGTTTATTAGGTGGGTCATGTTCAATAGGTGGGCCATGCTCATTAGGTTACAGGGAATAACTAAGGGTTAAGTGCCAAATGGCACTCTATTCCCTATTTAGCGAACTACCTTTGGCCGGGGTATGTGGGGGCATAGGGAAAAGGGTGCCATTTAAGTCCCATGCTGAGAGACCAGATCGAGACATAATGAAGCCGAGGATCCTCTCTCTCTCTCTCTCTCTCTCTGTTGTCTCTGGCCTACAAGTGATAATTATCTCGTAAATTAAATCAATCAATTAATCACAGTAAATTACAGTTGTAGCTAGAACTGCAAAGGGATTGTGGACTGAATACCAAGTTAAAACCAGAGGACAGATCACTGGAGGCTGCAGTAAATGTATTTATTTATTTATTAGTCACACCACTAGGTGTGGTGTGGTGGTGATGAACACTGTCTCTATACCAGTTAGAGGAGGAGGAGGTGATTAACACTGTCTCTATACCAGTTAGAGGAGGAGGAGGTGATTAACACTGTCTCTATACCAGTTAGAGGAGGAGGAGGTGCTTTGCTTTTTTGCTTTGCTTCATAGCAAAGGGGGTGAATACATATGCACTTTCATTTATTTTTTCATTTCACTTCACCAATTTAGACTATTTTTGTCCATTACATGAAATTCAAATAAAAATCAATTAAAATGACAGGTTGTAATGAAACAAAATAGGAAAAACACCAGGGGGACAAATACATTTACAAGGCACTTTAGGACTAATTGGCTTATAGAGAGCAGAGAGAATGCTTGGAGAAAGTGATTGGTTAATTTACAAAGTCACATGACATATCAAATGTTTTTTGTCAAATGCGCCGAATACAACAAGTGAAGACCTTACCGTGAAATGCTTACTTACAAGCCCTTTACCAACAGTGCAGTTCAAGAGTTAAGAAAATATTCATATTTAATCTGATCACCGACAACGACGAGACAGCCTAGAAGGTCAGAGAACTGGCAGTGTGGTGCCAGGACAACAACCTCTCCCTCAATGTGAGCAAGACAAAGGAGCTGATTGTGGACTACATGAAAAGGCGGACCGAACAGGCCTCCATTAACATCAATGGAGCTGAAGTGGAGCGGGTCGAGAGTTTCAAGTTCCTTGGCGTCCACATCACCAACAAACTATCATGGTCCAAACACACCAAGACAGTCGTGAAGAGGGCACAACAAAACCTTTTCCCCCTTTGGAGAAAAGATTTGGCATGGGTCCCCATATCCTCAAAATGTTCTACAGCTGCACCATCGAGAGCATCCTGACCAGTCACCGCCTGGTATGGCAACTGTTCAACATCTAACCATAAGGCGTTACAGAGGGTAATGTGTACGGCCCAGTACATCACTGGGGCCAAGCTTCCTGCAATCCAGTACCTATATAATAGGCGGTGTCAAAAGAGAGCCCATAAAATTGTCAGAGACTCCAATCACCCAAGTCATAGACTGTTTTCTCTGCTACCGCAGGTCAAGCGGTACCAGAGCGCCAAGTATAGGTCCAAGAGGCTCCTTAACAGCTTCTACCCCCAAGCCATAAGACTGCTGAATAATTAATCAAATGGCCACCGGGCTATTACACCGGGCTTCCATTTGTTTTGTACACTGCTGTTACTTGCTGTTAATTATCTATGCATAGTCACTTTACCCCAACCTACGTGTACAAATTACCTCGACTAACCTGTACCCCCGCACATTGACTTGGTTCCGGTACCCCATGTATATAGCTTCGTTATTGTTATGTAATTTTATTGTGTTAGTTTATATTTATTGTGTTAGTTTTTATAGGATATCCCTACCGGCCAAACCCTCCCTAACCTGGACGACACTAGGCCAATTGTGCATCGCCCCATGGACCTCCCAGTCGCGGCCGGCTGCGACAGAGACTCTCGAACCCAGAGTCTCTGGTGGCACAGCTTGCACTGCGATGCAGTGTCTTAGACCACTGTGCCACCCAGGAGGCATGAGAGTTACCTTTCTAAAAGAACACAGAGCATTTTCATTAATGGAAACCTCTCTAATGCAAATTGTGTTGAATGTGGCGTACCGCAGGGAAGCCGGCTTGGACCATTATTGATTTGTTTTTACTAATGACCTTCCACAGACCCTGACCTTCACAGCATTGGGATAGAGGTACAGATGCACAGGAGAAGCATCACGTGTGTGTGTGTGTGTGTGTGTGTGTGTGTGTGTGTGTGTGTGTGTGTGTGTGTGTGTGTGTGTGTGTGTGTGTGTGTGTGTGTGTGTGTGTGTGATAATAGCAGATCCGTAATGCCAGATGTGTTTACTGAGGAGTCTTATTAACTTACAGCTTCCAAACTTAAGAGGACAGGCGTGGGCATCCATGGGGAAGTCCTCTAACTGCATGGGGCATTCTGCTGAGATGGTTAACCTGGAGAGACATCAGAGATTAGAAATTATATTGTGATCGTGATTCATTACAATTATTAACCTTTCTGGCGCAGGGTTTCCGCTAGCGACCCACCATGACAACATCCGGTGAAATTGCAGAGCGCCAGATTCAAAATACAGAAATAGTCATAATAAACATTCATAAAATATACAAGTGTTATACATCGGCTAAAAGATGAACTTCTTGTTAATCCAGCCGGTTTGTCAGATTTCAAATAGGATTTACTGCGAAAGCATACCATGCGATTATCTGAGGACAGCGCCCCGCATACAAAACCATGAAAAACATTTTCCAACCAAACAGATGCATCACAAAAGTCAGAAATAGCGATAAAATAAATAAAATAAATCGCTTACCTTTGAAGATCTTCATCTTTCCGCAATCCCAAAGGTCTCAGTTACACAATGAATGGTTGTTGTTTTTTCCGATAAAGTCCTTCTTTATATCCCAAAATTGTCCGTTTGTTTGGCACATTTGATTCAGAAATACACTGGTTCCAACTCACCTAACATGCCTACAAAGGATCTAATAAGTTATCTGTAAACTTGGTCCAAACATTTCAAACAACGTTTCTAATCCAACCTCAGGTACCCTAAAATGTAAATAATCGATAAGACGGAATAAACTGTTTCCAATACCGGAGGAAAACAACAAGGAGGTCTCATTCACACGCACCAACAGACTAGAGTCCACCTGAGTGACACTTAGAAAGAAAATTCATTTTTCTACAAAAAAAAGACTGTTGACATCTAGTGGAAGCCATAGGAACTGCAATCTGGGTCCTAATAATTCCGCTTCTCCATTGAAAAGAATTGGAATGACCTCAACAACAAAAAAATCCTGGATGGATTGTCCTCAGGGTTTTGCCTGCCAAAATCAGGTCTGTTATACTCACAGACATTATTTTAACAGTTTTAGAAACTTTAGAGTGTTTTCTATCCAATACTACCATGCATATGCATATCCTAGCTTCCGGGCCTGAGTAACAGGCAGTTTACTTTGGGCACCTCAGTCACCCAAACTTCCGAATACTGCCCTCTAAGAAGTTCTAAATAATCATCATATCATCAGTTGCTCAACTCCATTTCACCAATGATTCCATTACTATGTCAGAACACGGTGTTAATAGACAAATTGCCGTGTTACTACAAAACCAGAAGAGCAATTTATGCTTTGACATGATTAACCTAGAGAAGTTACAAGACAACATCATGATTATTTTACAATTCATCATCATCATCACTATTACATTTTTTATGATAACATTCATCCATTTAGATTTAGATCACAATGTGTGATATTATATAGAAACAGGAACAAAATCCTGCATTATTTGCTATAACAAGAGGTCAAAACATTTACATCATGGGGACTTCTTGCGTCTTCTGTTAATAAGAATATTTAGAGATAACAAAGAGACGTTCATTGCCCGAGAAGTTTGTGCCCTTTAACACTATAAACCAAATATAGGGCCCTTTAACCCTATAAAGACTCAACAACCACCACAAGTGGTTTTTAAGTGTGATTTTGACAGCAAAAACTTGAAAACAAATTGGAAAAACAGAAAACTAGAAGAAACACATTTTAGCTAAAATACAGCTCTTCTCTCTTTTCTCTCTCTACCTCTTTATCCCTGTCTATCTCTGTCATTTGCTCACTCAGTAAATCATAGGTGGATTTGAGTTGGAATGCCATGTGATCTCATGGGAACAGCATTCCAAGAGTGATGTGTATGTCCAGCTGTATCAAAACAGCGTAACAGTATCCCATCTGAAAACTGGTGATCCTAGACTGCCATCTACTGGAGATAGTTCATCATCATCATCACCTGGCTTTCCAAAAGCGGTCCAATAAGATCTGCATCAGCACTATTTAGTCTACCAGCTCCTACATCCGATGGTATGTACAGGTATGTCTCTGTTCATAATGTGGTCCAATCAAATACAACAATGTTCCCCAGCCCATATATGAACATTTTGTTCCAATAAATCTTAAAATGTAATCGGACATCGATCATTTGTGGTTTTAAACTAAGTTCCTTTTGTAAAACATTGGAGTAAGAATCCCCACAGGAAATGTGTAATAGAGGAGAGGACACACGTCTGGTAAATTAAGCATTTGCTCAGATATTGAGCCGACGCATTGATTGGTTCTTTCAAACGTAATTTTTTTCCCTTGAGGAAGCGGGGGGCTCAGGAGGTGTGAGGCTGTGCTTGTGGGTGTTTGAGTTTGAGTGACAAGGGCACGGAGGGGGCGGGTGCTCAGGGTGTGTGTGGCTGTGGGTGTTTGAGTTTGAGTGAGAAAGGCATAGAGGAGAAACAACCAGTAAAAGCACAGTGCCCTTCATTATCAATACACATCAAAACATTCTTTCCAGAATCTAGGTGTTTGCCAGACTAAATAAGAGCACACCTCCTCAATCTATTGTCCTACACCTCCCTCTAGTGGACTACACAGGAACTACACATCTGGTGGTCTACACAGGAACTACACCTCCATCTGGTGGACTACACAGGAACTACACCTCCCTCTGGTGGACTACACAGGAACTACACCTCCCTCTGGTGGACTACACAGGAACTACACCTCCCTCTGGTGGGCTACACAGGAACTACACCTCCCTCTGGTGGACTACACAGGAACTACACCTCCCTCTGTTGGACTACACAGGAACTACACCTCCCTCTGGTGGGCTACACAGGAACTACACCTCCCTCTGGTGGACTACACAGGAACTACACCTCCCTCTGGTGGACTACACAGGAACTATACCTCCCTCTGGTGGGCTACACAGGAACTACACCTCCCTCTGGTGGGCTACACAGGAACTACACCTCCCTCTGGTGGGCTACACAGGAACATAACAACTGGAAGAATGTATCTTATGATGTAAAAAGACACAGAACACTGGTAAGGCAAAACAATGGACAGGCTATTCCAAGTGATTTGAGTGGGTGCAGTTGCATGATACCCAACCACAGAAATATTGCTGTTTTCAGAAAATAGGCATTGTAACTCACTGATTAGTCTTTCAATAATTAAACACGTCAATGATTCCCTCTTAGGAATGTCTCTGAAGCAAAACTTAGGGCTCTATTTTAACAAACCTAACGCAATGGGTGCTATAGGTTCAGGGATGTGTCAGAAATATTTTTGCTATTTTCACAACCAGAATTATGGGTGCAGTAGCTGGAAGTGGTGCGAAAGGGCTGGGGTTTGATGAATAAACAAGTTGGAGGTGTGTCAAGGCTAGACCTCTCACTGGCCAATCAGAACGTGCTCCATGGCTAAATATGTGGTTGTTTCAAGTTGTGTATTTACGGTCTTTTATGTATTTCATTGTCATCAACTCCAATTTGATTGTTAGTCAGATATAGCCTAGTTTGTCAAATAGCCTGCAGAAAACAAAATAATAAAATGTAGGCCTATCCCATCTTTGCTAAATATGTTGAACATATTTGCAGTCCACATTGTATTAATTAAAAGGATGGTTTCAATAAGGGAATATATTGTTTAACATTCACACTGCTATAGGGGCTAGGCCTACTGTAGGCCTATATGTCTAAGCCATGTTTATTCAGAAAGTATTCAGACCTCTTGACTTTTTCCACATTTTGTCCATTTACAGCAATTTTCTAAAATGGATTCAGTTCATTTGTTTCCTCGTCAATCTAAACACAATGACAAAGTAAAAACTGTTTATAGAAATGTTTGCAAATGTATATATATATATTTTTAAATACCTTATTTAAATAAGTATTCAGACCCTTTGCTATGAGACTCGAAATTGAGCTCAGGTGCATCTTGTTTCCATTGATCATCCAACTTGATTGGAGTCCACCTGTGGTAAATTCAAATTCACCTGTTTATATAACGTCCCACAGTTGACGGTGCATGTCAGAGCAAAAATCAAACTATGAGGTTGAAGGAATTGTCTGTAGAGCTCTGTGACAGGATTGTGTCGAGGCACAGATCTGGGGAAGGGTATCAAAACATTTCTGAAGCATTGAAGGTCCCCAAGAACACAGTGGCCTCCACTTGGAACCACCATGACTCTTCCTAGAGCTGGTCGCCCGGCCAAACTGAGCAATCGATGGGAGAAGGGCCTTGGTGAGGAAGATGACCAAGAACCTGGTGGTCATTTGGACAGAGCTCCAAAGTTCTTCTGTGGATATGGGAGAACCTTCCAGAAGAACAACCATCTCTGCAGCACTAAACTAATCTGGTCTTTACTGTAGTGGCCAGACAGAAACCACTCTTCAGTAAAAGGCACATGACAGCCAGCTTGGAGTTTGCTAAAAGGCATCTGAAAACTCTCAGACCATGACAAACCAGATTCTCTGGTCTGATGAAACCAAGATTGAACTCTTTGGTCTGAATGCCAAGTGACACGTCTGGAGGAAACCTTGCACCATCCCTACGGTGAATCATGGTGGTGGCAGCATCATGCTGTGGGGATGTTTTTCAGAGGCAGGGACTGGAAGACTAGTCAGGAAAGATCTTTACAGGGAAAGATGAATGGCGCAAAGAACAGAGAGATACTTGATGAAAACCTGCTCCAGAGCGCTCAGGACCTTAGACTGTGGCGAAGGTTCACCTTCTAACAGGACACCGACCCTAAGCACACAGCCAAGGAGGAGTGGCTTCGGGACAAGTCTTTGAATGTACTTGAGTGGCCCAGCCAGAGACCAGATTTGAACCCGATCTAACATCTCTGGAGTGACCTGAAAATAGCTGTGCAGCGACGCTCCCCATCCAACCTGACAGAGCTTGAGAGGATCTGCAGAGAAGAATGGGAGAAACTCCCCCAATACAGGTGTGCCAAGCTTGTAGCATCATATCCAAGAAGACTCAAGGCTGTAATCACTGCCAAAGGTGCAACAACAAAGTACTGAGTAAAGGGTCTGAATACTTATGTAAATGTGATATTTCAGTTTAAAAAATAAATTCTAAAATTCTAAAAATCTATTTTTGCTTCGTCATTTTGGGGTATTGTGTGTAAATTGATGAGTGATTTTTTTTTTTTTATATATTCTAGAAAAAGTCTATAACGTAACAAAATGTGGAAAAACTCAAGAGAGCTGAATAGTTTCTGAATCCACTGTACCTTTTTTTAAAACATTATTTATTTAACCTTTATTTAACCAGGCAAGTCAGTTAAGAACATATTCTTATTCTCAATCACAGCCTAGAACAGTGGGTTCAGGGGCCTTGTTCAGGGGAACGGTGGGTTAACTGCCTTGTTCAGGGGAACGGTGGGTTAACTGCCTTGTTCAGGGGAACAGTGGGTTAACTGACTTGTTCAGGGGAACAGTGGGTTAACTGCCTTGTTCAGGGGAACAGTGGGTTAACTGCCTTGTTCAGGGGATCAGTGGGTTAACTGCCTTGTTCAGGGGAACAGTGGGTTAACTGCCTTGTTCAGGGGATCAGTGGGTTAACTGCCTTGTTCAGGGGAACAGTGGGTTAACTGCCTTGTTCAGGGGAACAGTGAGTTAACTGCCTTGTTCAGGGGAACAGTGGGTTAACTGGCCTAGGAACAGTGGGTTAACTGCCTGTTCAGGGGAACAGTGGGTTAACTGGTCTAGGAACAGTGGGTTAACTGCCTGTTCAGGGGAACAGTGGGTTAACTGCCATGTTCAGGGGAACGGTGGGTTAACTGCCTTGTTCAGGGGAACAGTGGGTTAACTGCCTTGTTCAGGGGAACAGTGGGTTAACTGCCTTGTTCAGGGGAACGGTTGGTTAACTGGTCTAGGAACAGTGGGTTAACTGCCTTGTTCAGGGGAACAGTGGGTTAACTGCCTTGTTCAGGGGAACAGTGGGTTAACTGCCTTGTTCAGAGGAACAGCAGGTTAACTGCCTTGTTCAGGGGAACAGTGGGTTAACTGCCTTGTTCAGGGGAACAGTGGGTTAACTGCCTTGTTCAGGGGAACAGTGGGTTAACTGCCTTGTTCAGGGGAACGGTTGGTTAACTGGTCTAGGAACAGTGGGTTAACTGCCTTGTTCAGGGGAACAGTGGGTTAACTGCCTTGTTCAGGGGAACAGTGGGTTAACTGCCTTGTTCAGAGGAACAGCGGGTTAACTGCCTTGTTCAGGGGAACAGTGGGTTAACTGCCTTGTTCAGGGGAACAGTGGGTTAATTGCCTTGTTCAGGGGAACAGTGGGTTAACTGACTTGTTCAGGGGAACAGTGGGTTAACTGCCTTGTTCAGGGGAACATTGGGTTAACTGCCTTGTTCAGGGGATCAGTGGGTTAACTGCCTTGTTCAGGGGAACAGTGGGTTAACTGCCTTGTTCAGGGGATCAGTGGGTTAACTGCCTTGTTCAGGGGATCAGTGGGTTAACTGCCTTGTTCAGGGGAACAGTGGGTTAACTGCCTTGTTCAGGGGAACAGTGGGTTAACTGCCTTGTTCAGGGGAACAGTGGGTTAACTGCCTTGTTCAGGGGAACAGTGGGTTAACTGCCTTGTTCAGGGGAGCAGTGGGTTAACTGCCTTGTTCAGGGGCAGAACGACAGATTTTTACCTTGTCAGCTCAGGGATTAGAACTTGTAAACTTTACGGGTTACTAGTTACGATTACTAGTTACGGTTACTAGTTACGGTTACTAGTCCAACCACTAGGCTACCCTGCCAGCCATTGTCAATAAGCAAGATTAAATTCCCTATTAAATAAGGCTTTAAAATAGAGCGATTCATTCTAATCAAAAATCCAACAACAACTTGTTTTGAACAGGCTATGTCTAAGTACAGCCACCATAACTGCTTCCGGTGGGCAGATGATCCCAAAGCGCAACAATGGAGGATTTTACTCACATCTAAAACTTTTCACAGAAACAAAGATCCAATATAAAAAGAGAATATCCACTCACTGCTATACTGCTGCCAAATATGTTTTATAATGGAACCATCTTACTTGTCACATCCACACTTATCCAGAAATAGCAGATGGCTCCTAAATTGCATTATGGACGTTCGCCATCAAGACAGGATGTGAATTATTCATTATTTTTAACAAACTAAATGAAAAACAAGATCTGTGTTTTATTTTTATTTTGTTAACCAATAATATTTCGAAATAGCTTTGGGAGTCAGAAGCAGGTTATCATAAAATCCACAGAATAATAAAAAAAATGGGATTGCCTTCATTATAGCCTTTAGATCTACTAGCCTACTGTACATGGAGGGGTTTTATAATTCATGATGGACATATGGACATGTAGCCTACATGGAGGGGTTTTATAATTCATGATGGACATATGGACATGTAGCCTACTGTACATGGAGGGGTTTTATAATTCATGATGGACATATGGACATGTAGCCTACTGTACATGGAGGGGTTTTATAATTCATGATGGACATATGGACATGTAGCCTACATGGAGGGGTGTTACGCATGTCCAAAACGGGACCTGACTAAAATAAAGTAGACCTACACAATACATAGGATACAGTATAAAGGGGATGTCCACTCACTGTTTTGCTGCTCCCAAACTTTATCTTTTAATAAAGCTTTAGTGATTAAGATGTATTTCAAAGCACTATCACGAATCAAACTCTTTATTGATAGGCTTGGCTCCTCGATGAACACACTGGACAGGACAACGTCTTCGTTGAAGAGAGGCACTATGTTTTTAATCAAATGTTGAAAAACATGAGTTTTCATGTTTCTAAATTCGAGGGTTCCCGGCACAAAGGGCAAACCTACTCTCCTGTTCCTGCTGCTCCTCCTGCTCCTCCTGCTCTCCATGTAGTCCCATCGTTACCGCTAAGACCTGCTTTTCATTGGTCTTACATCTTCCAATATGCGCTGCATGAAATCCCTTTTACACCTGTTTTTAAGGACACACCTCAAATATTGACAGCCCTTCCCATTTCAGTGCGAGCGAGCTGATATTAGACAGGTACAATTCTGTAACTGAAACATGGGATGAAAAATGCCAGAGTGTCAGTTTTTACAAACTAAAGTGCGTTTGGCAATTGCGCCGCCGTAGCGCCAGGCGAAAATAGAGACTATAGGCTGTGAATAGAGCCCCATGGCTGTAAATAGAGCCACCAGGCTGTGAATAGAGCCCCTAGGCTGTGAATAGAGCCCCATGGCTCTAAATAGAGCCACCAGGCTGTGAATAGAGCCCCTAGGCTGTGAATAGAGCCCCTAGGCTGTAAATAGAGCCACTAGGCTGTGAATAGAGCCCCTAGGCTGTGAATAGAGCCCCTAGGCTGTGAATAGAGCCACTAGGCTGTAAATAGAGCCACTAGGCTGTGAATAGAGCCACTAGGCTGTGAATAGAGTCCCTAGGCTGTGAATAGAGCCCCTAGGCTGTGAATAGAGCCCCTAGGCTGTAAATAGAGCCACTAGGCTGTGAATAGAGCCACTAGGCTGTGAATAGAGCCACTAGGCTGTGAATAGAGCCACTAGGCTGTGAATAGAGCCACTAGGCTGTGAATAGAGCCCATAGGCTGTGAATAGAGCCCTAGGCTGTGAATAGAGCCCCTAGGCTGTGAATATAGCCACTAGGCTGTGAATATAGCCACTAGGTTGTGAATATAGCCACTAGGCTGTGAATAGAGCCCCTAGGCTGTGAATAGAGTCCCTAGGCTGTGAATAGAGTCCCTAGGCTGTGAATAGAGTCCCTAGGCTGTGAATAGAGCCACTAGGCTGTGAATAGAGCCACTAGGCTGTGAATATAGCCACTAGGCTGTGAATAGAGCCACTAGGCTGTGAATAGAGCCACTAGGCTGTGAATATAGCCACTAGGCTGTGAATAGAGCCCCTAGGCTGTGAATAGAGCCCCTAGGATGTGAACATAGCCACTAGGCTGTGAATAGAGCCACTAGGCTGTGAATATAGCCACTAGGCTGTGAATAGAGCCACTAGGCTGTGAATAGAGCCACTAGGCTGTGAATAGAGCCACTAGGCTGTGAATAGAGCCACTAGGCTGTGAATAGAGCCCCTAGGCTGTGAATAGAGCCACTAGGCTGTGAATAGAGCCCCTAGACTGTGGCTATCCCAATGTGATTTGAACTCCCAACAGTGGGTGCAGAGCTGCGTGATAGCCAACCACAGCAAAACATTGGTTCTCTGTTAGCAGATCACTAAATTGACTGTTCCTGAATCAACTTTGAAACACGTCAAGGATTTTCTATTCCGTCTCCTTTAAGGAGTGTCAATAGCATTCCTTCAGCTCTTACACTTTCAATTATCTCATTACAAAACCAACCTTCTCTGCAATTATTATTTTTTGCTGATTCCATTGACAGTGTTTACCATGGCTGGGTTAGAAAGTGTTTTTTAAATGGATGTTCGTCTGAGATCAATCCGTGCCTGGGTAAGAAGAGGGGCATGTTAACAGAGGATTCTCTGGTCATTAGCAGGAAGTATATGCAGAGCCACAACACAATAGCAGGTTAGCGTTTTGTCATCATGGATCCAGTTCTGGAGGCAGCTCTGAACCTAACCCTAACCTTTACCATAACTTTAACCAAACTGCACACTAACCTTAAATTAAGACCAAAAAAGCCATTTTATTTTTTGTTTTCATGAATTTTTAAAAGTATATACAGTATTTGACTTTTTTTAATTTAATTTTTTAAAATCTGAATGTTTTTAAAATCTGAATCATTATATACTATACACACTATACCCTATGAACCCTCGTCTAAAGTAGTGCACTATATAGGGAATAGGGTGCCATAGGGCTCTGGTCTAAAGTAGTGCACTACATAGGGAATAGGGTGCCATAGGGCTCTGGTCTAAAGTAGTGCACTACATAGGGAATAGGGTGCCATAGGGCTCTGGTCTAAAGTAGTGCTCTATATAGGGAATAGGGTGCCATAGGGCTCTGGTCTAAAGTAGTGCTCTATATATGGAATAGGGTTCTATAGGGCTCTGGTCTAAAGTAGTGCTCTATATAGGGAATAGGGTGCCATAGGGCTCTGGTCTAAAGTAGTGCACTATATAGGGAATAGGGTGCCATAGGGCTCTGGTCTAAAGTAGTGCTCTATATAGGGAATAGGGCTCTGGTCTAAAGTAGTGCACTATATAGGGAATAGGGTTCTATAGGGCTCTGGTCTAAAGTAGTGCTCTATATAGGGAATAGGGCTCTGGTCTAAAGTAGTGCACTATATAGGGAATAGGGTTCTATAGGGCTCTGGTCTAAAGTAGTGCACTATATAGGGAATAGGGTGCCATAGGGCTCTGGTCTAAAGTAGTGCTCTATATAGGGAATAGGGTTCTATAGGGCTCTGGTCTAAAGTAGTGCACTATATAGGGAATAGGGTGCCATAGGGCTCTGGTCTAAAGTAGTGCTCTATGTAGGGAATAGGGTTCTATAGGGCTCTGGTCTAAAGTAGTGCTCTATATAGGGAATAGGGTGCCATAGGGCTCTGGTCTAAAGTAGTGCACTATATAGGGAATAGGGTGCCATAGGGCTCTGGTCTAAAGTAGTGCTCTATATAGGGAATAGGGCTCTGGTCTAAAGTAGTGCACTATATAGGGAATAGGGTTCTATAGGGCTCTGGTCTAAAGTAGTGCTCTATATAGGGAATAGGGCTCTGGTCTAAAGTAGTGCTCTATATAGGGAATAGGGTTCTATAGGGCTCTGGTCTAAAGTAGTGTTCTATATAGGGAATAGGGTTCTATAGGACTCTGGTCTAAAGTAGTGCTCTATATAGGGTTCTATAGGGCTCTGGTCTAAAGTAGTGCTCTATATAGGGAATAGGGTGCCATAGGGCTCTGGTCTAAAGTAGTGCTCTATATAGGGAATAGGGCTCTGGTCTAAAGTAGTGCTCTATATAGGGAATATGGTTCTATAGGGCTCTGGTCTAAAGTAGCGCTCTATATAGGGAATAGGGTGCCATAGGGCTCTGGTCTAAAGTAGTGCGCTATATAGGGAATAGGGTTCCATAGGGCTCTGGTCTAAAGTAGTGCTCTATATAGGGAATAGGGTTCTATAGGGCTCTGGTCTAAAGTAGTGCTCTATATAGGGAATAGGGTTCTATAGGGCTCTGGTCTAAAGTAGTGCACTATATAGGGAATAGGGTTCTATAGGGCTCTGGTCTAAAGTAGTGCTCTATATAGGGAATAGGGTTCTATAGGGCTCTGGTCTAAAGTAGTGCTTTATATAGGGAATAGGGTTCTATAGGGCTCTGGTCTAAAGTAGTGCTCTATATAGGGAATAGGGCTCTGGTCTAAAGTAGTGCTCTATATAGGGAATAGGGTGCCATAGGGCTCTGGTCTAAAGTAGTGCTCTATATAGGGAATAGGGCTCTGGTCTAAAGTAGTGCTCTATATAGGGAATATGGTTCTATAGGGCTCTGGTCTAAAGTAGTGCTCTATATAGGGAATAGGGTGCCATAGGGCTCTGGTCTAAAGTAGTGCGCTATATAGGGAATAGGGTTCCATAGGGCTCTGGTCTAAAGTAGTGCTCTATATAGGGAATAGGGTTCTATAGGGCTCTGGTCTAAAGTAGTGCACTATATAGGGAATAGGGTTCTATAGGGCTCTGGTCTAAAGTAGTGCTCTATATAGGGAATAGGGCTCTGGTCTAAAGTAGTGCTCTATATAGGGAATAGGGTTCTATAGGGCTCTGGTCTAAAGTAGTGCTCTATATAGGGAATAGGGTTCTATAGGGCTCTGGTCTAAAGTAGTGCTCTATATAGGGAATAGGGCTCTGGTCTAAAGTAGTGCTCTATATAGGGAATAGGGCTCTGGTCTAAAGTAGTGCTCTATATAGGGAATAGGGTTCTATAGGGCTCTGGTCTAAAGTAGTGCTCTATATAGGGAATAGGGCTCTGGTCTAAAGTAGTGCTCTATATAGGGAATAGGGTTCTATACGGCTCTGGTCTAAAGTAGTGCACTATATAGGGAATAGGGCTCTGGTCTAAAGTAGTGCACTACATAGGGAATAGGGTGCCATTGTGCCCTAACCTGCAGACCACATTGCTCCCCATGTTCAATCTCTCCCTAGAATGTCATGAAGTCCCCAAGTTGTTGAAATCATCATTTGTCCTCCCTCTTTTGAGTTGGTACCACTATACTGAATAACTGTTGGCCCATATCTAAGTTGGATTTTTTTGGGGGGCAAAAGTATTGGCGTCGCTAGTCAATTAGAAGGAGCTTGTCTACTTACAGGAAAAGTATATTTTGAGTAGGATGGACTCAGGTTTTCATTCTAGCCACAGCACTGTTACAGCAACGTTTACATTTGTGGATTATATTCACTGGATATTGTGTATCTGTGTTCATAGACGTGTCAAATGACCAGCCTGTCTTGGTGCAGAGACTGAAGTGTGTTGGGGTGATGTGTGATCTATATAGTGGTCTTGGCTGGTCTCCACACCACTGTGATCTATATAGTGGTGAAGGCTGGTCTCCACACCACTGTGATCTATATAGTGGTGTTGGCTGGTCTCCACACCACTGTGATCTATATAGTGGTGAAGGCTGGTCTCCACACCATTGTGATCTATATAGTGGTGTTGGCTGGTCTCCACACCACTGTGATCTATATAGTGGTGCTGGTCTCCACACCACTGTGATCTATGTAGTGGTGCTGGTCTCCACACCACTGTGATCTATATAGTGCTGCTGGTCTCCACACCACTGTGATCTATATAGTGGTGTTGGCTGGTCTCCACACCACTGTGATCTATATAGTGGTGCTGGTCTCCACACCATTGTGATCTATATAGTGGTGCTGGTCTCCACACCACTGTGATCTATATAGTGGTGTTGGCTGGTCTCCACACCACTGTGATCTATATAGTGGTGTTGGCTGGTCTCCACACCACTGTGATCTATATAGTGGTGTTGGCTGGTCTCCACACCACTGTGATCTATATAGTGGTGTTGGCTGGTCTCCACACCACTGTTATCTATATAGTGGTGCTGGTCTCCACACCACTGTGATCTATATAGTGGTGTTGGTCTCCACACCACTGTGATCTATATAGTGGTGTTGGCTGGTCTCCACACCACTGTGATCTATATAGTGGTGTTGGCTGGTCTCCACACCACTGTGATCTATATAGTGGTGTTGGCTGGTCTCCACACCACTGTGATCTATATAGTGGTGTTGGCTGGTCTCCACACCACTGTTATCTATATAGTGGTGCTGGTCTCCACACCACTGTGATCTATATAGTGGTGTTGGTCTCCACACCACTGTGATCTATATAGTGGTGTGGGTCTTCACACCACTGTTATCTATATAGTGGTGCTGGTCTCCACACCACTGTGATCTATATAGTGGTGTTGGCTGGTCTCCACACCACTGTGATCTATATAGTGGTGTTGGTCTCCACACCACTGTGATCTATATAGTGGTGTTGGTCTCCACACCACTGTGATCTATATAGTGGTGCTGGTCTCCACACCACTGTGATCTATATAGTGGTGTTGGTCTTCACACCTCTGATCTATATAGTGGTGCTGGTCAGTCTCCACACCACTGTGATCTATATAGTGGTGCTGGTCTCCACACCATTGTGATCTATATACTGGTGTTGGCTGGTCTCCACACCACTGTGATCTATATAGTGGTGCTGGTCTCCACACCACTGTGATCTATATAGTGGTGTTGGCTGGTCTCCACACCACTGTGATCTATATAGTGGTGTTGGCTGGTTTCCAACCACTGATCTATATACATGTGTTGGCTGGTCTCCACACCACTGTGATCTCTATAGTGGTGCTGGTCAGACAGAGAGAGAGAGACACAGAGAGAGAGAGGCAGGGGGAAGAGAGATAGAGAGAGACAGAGAGTGAGAGAGAGAGAGAGAGAGAGTGACAGAGAGAGAGAGGCAGGGGGAAGAGAGACAGAGAGAGAGAGAGAGAGATAGACAGAGTGACAGAGAGTGACAGAGAGAGAGAGAGAGAGAGAGAGGAGGGTGACACACAGCCAGCTTGGTGCTTTCTCGGAGACCCTGTCTGTTTCCTAAATGGCACCCTATTCTGGTCAAAAGTAGTGCACTATGTAGGGAATAGGGTGCCATTTGGGACCCATCCCTTTGGCCTGTTTTCCTCCACTACCGTGCCTCAGAATGGGTCAAGACAAACAAAGACTTCTGCCTCTCCGCTTTCCAATTCATCTGACCCACATGCAGAGGAACCGTCCGAGGAATGGGACAGAGGAACCATCAGAGCTGAAGGGAGTGTGTGTGTGTGTGTGTGTGTGTGGGGGTGGGTGGGTGTGAGTGTGTGTGTGGGAGTATTATAGGATGTACTCCTACAGCAGGGGTCTCGCAGTCAAATCTCCAGAGGCTGCTATATGTACTGTTTGATGTTTGAGTCTCAAACATGACAATATCAGCTATGTATTATGACTGAATAATGGTGTAGAGATAGTATAATTGTATAATGAGACTCTATGACATATTTACTGTAACTAGCTACATAACAAGCTAACAAACCCTATGTAACAAACCAGTACGACAATAGACAGCAGAACTCCTATGACATTTAGTTCTATAGTAGAATGAGCATGACGATTCAACAGACAGCAGAACTATGACATTTAGTTCTATAGTAGAATGAGCATGAGGATTCAACAGACAGCAGAACTCCTATGACATTTAGTTCTATAGTAGAATGAGCATGACGATTCAATAGACAGCAGAACTCCTAGCTAATTTTCCCCCGACATCGGGCACTCTCTAGCAGTTGGAGAACTAAATCACCTCGAGCTCAACATTTAAACAGAGACTAAAATAAGGCTAAGTTTTGCGACTAGACAACCTTCTAGCTGACAACTGATTTTTTTTTTGCCGTTTATGTAAGTTAAGTTGAGAGTTTTCCAAAAAGTTATATGTATAGCCATGTTGTGGGACACGCTGTATATCGTGAGACGGCATGACAGACTTTTTTCCTCTGAAACATAGCTAACGGATTTGCTAATGTTGCTAGCTTGGTTGCTAAATGTTGATATAACTGCTTAGTAAGCAAAAAGGAAAGACATTTTAAGCATTCGATAATACATATCACGAGAACAACTGAATGTTGTGAAGTTTAACCGGATCAAAATTTGAGTCCTCTGAAGGGGGCGTTTCACACAATCCGCAAATTATTTTTTTTTAACTTTGAATCATGAACCTTTTGACACCTATCACTGTCGACTATGTTTCATCTTACAACAGCTACACAGAAGCAGTATTTAGGCAAACGTTACAATGTATGCATCAATATTAAACTCATTGGGAAAAAACTAATTTTCATTACAGACAACATCAAACAAAAACAAACGTGGGTACACTTTCAGTTATTGTGAAAATGTTCATCACCTTTCAATGCCTTAACTCTGAAATGTAAATGTTTATACATATTCAGAATGAGTTATCTTTCTAGAATGTGTATATTGTGCCAAGTTATTTAGCAACATGTATTTAACACCACAGAATGGAGAAAGTCAAGAGGAAGCAGTGGAGTCAGGTGGACCTGTTCCATGCCACGGATAACTGCGGGGCAGGGATGGCTATCCGCCAGGCTGCCAAGGTTAGTCAGGTGGACATGTTCCATGCCGCGGAGAACTGCGGGGCAGGGATGGCTATCCGCCAGGCTGCCAAGGTTAGTCAGGTGGACATGTTCCATGCCTTGGAGAACTGCGGGGCAGGGATGGCTATCCACCAGGCTGCCAAGGTTAGTCAGGTGGACCTGTTCCATGCCACAGAGAACTGCGGGGCAGGGATGGCTATCCTCCAGGCTGCCAAGGTTAGTCAGGTGGGCATGTTCCATGCCACGGAGAACTGTGGGGCAGGGATGGCTGTCCGCCAGGCTGCCAAGGTTAGTCAGGTGGACCTGTTCCATGCCACGGAGAACTGCGAGGCAGGGATGGCTATCCGCCAGGCTGCCAAGGTTAGTCAGGTGGACCTTTTCCATGCCACGGAGAACTGCGGGGCAGGGATGGCTATCCGCCAGGCTGCCAAGGTTAGTCAGGTGGACCTGTTCCATGCCACGGAGAACTGCGGGGCTATCAGCCAGGCTGCCACGGTTAGTCAGGTGAACATGTTCCATGCCACGGAGAACTGTGGGGCAGGGATGGCTATCCGCCAAATTAGATCTGCTAGTAACAGTTTTCTTTTCTAATCTACCAAGGTGGACGGTGTACCTCGGCAGCCTCTGGTGGACTGGCTGAGCGGCTCGGTGACCCCATGGTTGTCGCAGTGGACCACCCACAAATCCAAATCAAATCAAATGTATTTATAAAGCCCTTCTTACATCAGCTGATGTCACAAAGTGCTGTAAACAGAAACCCAGCCCGAAACTCCAAACAGCAATGCAGAGGTAGAAGCACGGTGGCTAGCACCACAGGAGGCAGATTCTCACCAGGCCGAGGCTGATGAAATACGCCGACAAAATACGCAGGTATATGTGTTCCTGTATGTAGAACGCAGGACTGACTGTTCTCAATGTGTGTGATGTAAATGTGGATGTGTATGGTGATGCCAAAACAAACAGTTTATCCTGGATGGACAATTTTACATTCTATTCTATTGTAGGTTTCGGCACCCAGGGGATACAATCCCACCACTGGGGAAGAGGTGGTGGGAAATGTTCAGGAGGAGGCACATGAACCCGGACACCCTGGACACGGGGAAATCTGAGTGTGTCACACGTCCAACGATGGACACCTTCCTTCACTTCTTATGAGAAGCACTTGAAGGAGAGTGGGTTGGGGGAGAAACTGCCGTGGTCCCCAGTTGCAGAAGAAGGCCTACTCTGCCGGCCACACCATCGTCAGTCCGTCAACCATTACAAACACCAGCTCCTCCAAACCATTGTCAGCTGGTTTCGTCCACCACCACCACGATGCACACCACCCCCTTGCCTGTCACCACCAACGCGGCCTCCTCTGCGCCAACTGCCTCCTCCGTCTCCCCTGGTCACATCACTATAGCAGCATCATCTGGTGTCCCTGCCCCCTGCAATTCCAATACAGCCACGTCCACAGGTAAATTACACAAACAAATACTGTTTGTTTTGTGTTCCATAAAACTGCAATGTTGAAACTCTTTTTCCTCTTTTTACATATCTACAGTCCATAGCACCAGCCCTCAGGGCACCTCCTCCAAAACTTCTGCAGATTCCTGCAGAGGTATTGATGTAAAAAGTTGAAAAGGGTTTTCATGAAACATGCTCTATCTAACACAACTTTTGTTCTCTCAGCTGCATCACAGAAAAGAAAGAGAAAAGCTCCACCGGCCACCTCTGTCAGGCCTCCCATGGCTGAACTCTCAGGTATTTCATAATCTCTCTGTCTCTCTCTCTCTCTCAGTTGTATCAATTACTATTGCTGCTGTAGTACTTCTACATAATTTGTTTTGTTTAAGTTTCACTTTGAATTAAATATGTGGAACTTAACATCCGCTGCGCCCTGGTCCCGTTCTTACGACAGCTGTGACAGCTGGTCCCGTTCTTACGACAGCCGTGACAGCTGGTCCCGTTCTTACGACAGCCGTGACAGCTGGTCCCGTTCTTACGACAGCCGTGACAGCTGGTCCCGTTCTTACGACAGCCTTGACAGCTGGTCCCGTTCTTACGACAGCCATGACAGCTGGTCCCGTTCTTACGACAGTCGTGACAGCTGGTCCCGTTCTTACGACAGCCGTGACAGCTGGTCCCGTTCTTACGACAGCCGTAACAGCTGGTCCCGTTCTTACGACAGCCGTGACAGCTGGTCCCGTTCTTACGACAGTCGTGACAGCTGGTCCCGTTCTTACGACAGCCGTGACAGCTGGTCCCGTTCTTACGACAGTCGTGTTTGCTGGTCCCGTTCTTACGACAGCCGTGACAGCTGGTCCCGTTCTTACGACAGCTGTGACAGCTGGTCCCGTTCTTACGACAGCTGTGACAGCTGGTCCCGTTCTTACGACAGCTGTGACTGCTGGTCCCGTTCTTACGACAGCCGTGACAGCTGGTCCCGTTCTTACGACAGCCGTGACAGCTGGTCCCGTTCTTACGACAGCCGTGACAGCTGGTCCCGTTCTTACGACAGCCGTGACAGCTGGTCCCGTTCTTACGACAGCCTTGACAGCTGGTCCCGTTCTTACGACAGCCATGACAGCTGGTCCCGTTCTTACGACAGCCGTGACAGCTGGTCCCGTTCTTACGACAGCCGTGACAGCTGGTCCCGTTCTTACGACAGCCTTGACAGCTGGTCCCGTTCTTACGACAGCCATGACAGCTGGTCCCGTTCTTACGACAGCCGTGACAGCTGGTCCCGTTCTTACGACAGCCGTGACAGCTGGTCCCGTTCTTACGACAGCCGTGACAGCTGGTCCCGTTCTTACGACAGCCGTGACAGCTGGTCCCATTCTTACGACAGCCGTGACAGCTGGTCCCGTTCTTACGACAGTCGTGACAGCTGGTCCCGTTCTTACGACAGCTGGATTGTTATTCAGATTTTTGTGACAATATAGGGATGGAGGTCGAGATCTAAATGTTTTTTGTTTTGTTTTCATATGAAATCATTTATTTGCAAAAAATATATATAATATATATTTAGTTAACCCGTCTTGTGTATTTATTCCTTTACTTTCTAAGTGCATCTCTGCAACACAACTCTGTGTTTTCATTGTTTATGTCAATGCACATGAAATCAAAGTTTTATTTTATGTAAATTATTCATACTCATTTATATTTTAATGTTAAACTGTTATCTACTTTCTCAAAACATACAATTAATCTTTAAAACAAATGATGAGACATTAACACTGAATATGTTGGTGAAGAACCCTTTTTTTAGGACTCCACGTGAGGGCGTACCAACGAAAAGTTGACAGGCAAGTCCAATTTTTTTACCGGAAGGTAAGCCAACTATCTAGTAAACATTTTGGATACAAGGTTGGTGTCTAATTTTTTAACAAAATTAAACGGATATATCTTGTAATTGAACAAAATAGTAAGGTGGCCGATAACTGGGTGACCGAAAATACGGTCACCCAGTTAAGCCGCTGATAGTAGTAGTATTTCCACTGAAATGTCAAACATGCTAATTGCTAACCGGTTAGCTAACTTTTTTTTTTTTACCAATAATCAATAATTATTTACTAGACACCAATTATCACAAAACATTGATGGCTTGATCACAAGATAAGACTGTTAAAGGTAATATATTTCTTAAAGGCTGTTGAATATTGTTTGTTTATTTTACCTTTAATTAACCAGGCAAGTCAGTTAAGAACAAATTCTTATTTTCAATGATGGCCTAGGAACAGTGGGTTAACTGCCTGTTCAGGGGCAGAACGACAGATTTGTACCTTGTCAGCTCGGGGGTTTGAACTTGCAACCTTGCGTTTACTAGTACAGCGCTCTAACCACTAGGCTACCCTGCCGCCCCGATACTACGGCGTGCTACGCTACGACCTTTAGCTCTATAGTAGAATGAGCAGAAAGATTCATGTGCTGACCTTCTAGCGTCGACTGACCAGGAATCTCATGTTTATTGTTTACTATTTTGTATTGTTTGGTTTGTTTTGTTTATTGTTGATACAGGGATCATCTCATAGTGAGCAGGGTCTCAAACATACCACAGGACTCAGATATAGATCTAGATTTGAATGAGCGTATGTCTATGTTCATGAGAGTTGTAATGAGAAGTTAGGACACAACCCTGAACAAGGACACAACCCTGTACACCTGTACCAATCTTTAGACTGTTTGTTTGTTTGTTTGTACCAGTCTTTAGACTGTTTGTTTGTACCAGTCTTTAGACTGTTTGTTTGTACCAGTCTTTAGACTGTTTGTTTGTACCAGTCTTTAGACTGTTTGTTTGTACCAGTCTTTAGACTGTTTGTTTGTATCAGTCTTTAGACTGTTTGTTTGTACCAGTCTTTAGACTGTTTGTTTGTACCAGTCTTCAGTCTTTAGACTGTTTGTTTGTTTGTTTGTATCAGTCTTTAGACTGTTTGTTTGTACCAGTCTTTAGTCTTTAGACTGTTTGTTTGTTTGTACCAGTCTTTAGTCTTTAGACTGTTTGTTTGTACCAGTCTTTAGACTGTTTGTTTGTACCAGTCTTTAGACTGTTTGTTTGTACCAGTCTTTAGACTGTTTGTTTGTATCAGTCTTTAGACTGTTTGTTTGTACCAGTCTTTAGACTGTTTGTTTGTACCAGTCTTCAGTCTTTAGACTGTTTGTTTGTTTGTTTGTATCAGTCTTTAGACTGTTTGTTTGTACCAGTCTTTAGTCTTTAGACTGTTTGTTTGTACCAGTCTTTAGTCTTTAGACTGTTTGTTTGTACCAGTCTTTAGTCTTTAGACTGTTTGTTTGTTTGTACCAGTCTTTAGTCTTTAGACTGTTTGTTTGTACCAGTCTTTAGACTGTTTGTTTGTTTGTACCAGTCTTCAGTCTTTAGACTGTTTGTTTGTACCAGTCTTTAGACTGTTTGTTTGTTTGTACCAGTCTTTAGACTGTTTGTTTGTTTGTTTGTACCAATCTTTAGACTGTTTGTTTGTTTGTACCAGTCTTTAGACTGTTTGTTTGTTTGTACCAGTCTTTAGACTGTTTGTTTGTTTGTTTGTACCAGTCTTTAGACTGTTTGTTTGTTTGTACCAGTCTTTAGACTGTATGTTTGTTTGTTTGTACCAATCTTTAGACTGTTTGTTTGTTTGTTTGTACCAATCTTTAGACTGTTTGTTTGTTTGTTTGTACCAGTCTTTAGACTGTTTGTTTGTACCAGTCTTTAGACTGTTTGTTTGTACCAGTCTTTAGACTGTTTGTTTGTTTGTTTGTACCAATCTTTAGTATTTAGAATGTTTGTTTGTTTTGTCTTTAAGAGGACAGTGGGTGCATTGACCTGAAACCAACAGTGGGAGATCAACAACAAAAAAACAAGTCAACAATGTTTTTTCTCACAACACACTGTTTGTTGAGGGTCCTCACTGACCTCATAGTGTAGAGCAGTGTCCCGTCGTCTTTGAGTCGGAGAAGTTTGTTGGGCGTGGTCATGTTGTGGGCGATAGATTTCTTCCCGTTGAGGAAGAAGGTGTCTGGGGTCCAGATGTTAGACGCCAGGAGGTTGTTTAGCGGTAACATCTTCATGGGGCCTTGGAAACGCAGACGTTCGTCCTTCCAGCTCTGTCTGAAGAACACATCTATGGTGTACTCCTGGAGGTCAAGAGGTCAAAGACGAGACAAGACAGGGGTTCAGAGTTGGTATATGAAAGCTACAAGGGCATCATTGAATGTACAGCATGACATTAAGGGACCGTTTCTCAGAAAACAGATTAAGCCTAATCCTAAAATGCATGTTCCATTTGAGATTCTTGATTTAGTTTGCTTCTTAGTCCTGGCCTACACTTAATCTGTTGCTGGTAAACCGGCCCCAAGACATTAATACAGACTAATCGTAATTTTAAAAACTAAAAAACGAATCGTAATTTAAAAAATAGATGAAATAAGTAAATGTTTTGCAAAATTTTGATTGAATTCTTTTTTTTACAAGAAAATACTTTCATTTCAATTCTACATAAAAGTAGCACGGGATTATGGTTGCTGTTGCAGATTCTATTAGGATGAGAATGAGTCAAGAAGAAGTGCTTACCATTTCAGTATCAGAAACGGGACCGAAGCTGGTCACGAATATGTTGGTCTTGATCTCGGTCACCTTCTCTGTAGAAAAGGAACCCCATCCAGAGAGGGTGGGAGTTGCTCAGAGAGGCAGGAAGACATGTTCCTTTATTTCACTGACCTTTTTCTATTCAAACAACATGGATTGACACATAATTCTGCATTGAACCTTCAATGATTACATTTATTTTCAGTAAGAGGATCTGAAAAGTTGGCCTCGGTCCTTTGAGAACAAAGACCCTGGTATTTATGAAATGAGTTTCTTTCTCTGTGTCTTTCTCTGTGTCTCTGTCTCTCTCTCTCTCTCTCTGTCTCTCTGTCTCTCTCTGTCTCTCTCTGTCTCTCTCTGTCTCTCTGTCTCTCTCTGTGTCTCTGTCTCTCTCTCTCTCTCTGTCTCTCTCTGTCTCTCTCTGTCTCTCTGTCTCTCTCTGTCTCTGTCTCTGTCTCTCTGTCTCTCTGTCTCTGTGTCTGTCTCTGTGTCTATCTGTCTCTCACTACTACTCTCCTTCTCTTTCTCTCTGTCTCTCTCTCTCTCTCTCTCTCTCTGTCTCTCTGTCTCTCTGTCTCTCACTACTACTCTCCTTCTCTTTCTCTCTGTCTCTCTCTCTCTCTCTGCCTCTCTCTGCCTCTCTCTGCCTCTCTCTGCCTCTCTCTGCCTCTCTCTGCCTCTCTCTGCCTCTCTCTCTCTGTCTCTCTCTCTGCCTCTCTCTATGCCTCTCTCTCTCTATCTGCCTCTCTCTCTCTCTGCCTCGCTCTCTACCTCTCTCTCTCTCTCAGTGGGCGACTGACACACACACACACACACACACACACAATCTCCCCTAACCATTGCAATGAACATATCTCTTCGTCAGAGACCTGTGTTTACCAGAGTCTATGAATATAGGCCCATCCCCCTCTATAATAGAGGGCTAGCATACTGACAAAGACATTATCACCTCTCTATGGTCTCTTACTAATGGTACAATAGATACAGAGGTTGTACTGGAGGGAAGATATGTCTACTTCATTATATCATAAAACAATTTATGATTCTTAACTTAACGAGGCCAGGAAACAATATGGACAGAGAGTCCGTTTACATGTGGTATGTACATGTCCATACGGTATGCAACATGGTAAAGGTTTTAAGGGTGTGTCCTAAATGGCCCCTATTCCCTATATAGTGCACTACTATAGACCAGAGCCCTATTCCCTATATAGTGCACTACTATACACCAGAGTCCTATTCCCTATATAGTGCACTACTATAGACCAGAGCCCTATTCCCTATATAGTGCACAACTATTGACCAGATACGGCCCGTTTATGGCTGGAATAGGGTGCCGTTTGAGGGTCTGGATGGGTCCCTACCTCCCAGACCAGGACGTAGCCTGTTGTCATAGCCGTCCAGCAGTCTGTCCAGTATTCGGGTAAAGATGGTGATGTTGTCATTTAGCTCCGCCTCTTTTAGGGGTTCTGTAGTGGTTACTGCTGGGGTCTGGGAAAGGCTGTAGGGGGGACAGGACAGTATGGTTACTGCTGGGGTCTGGGAAAGGCTGTAGGGGGGGACAGGACAGTATGGTTACTGCTGGGCTCTGGGAAAGGCTGTAGGGAGGGACAGGACAGTATGGTTACTGCTGGGGTCTGGGAAAGGCTGTAGGGGGGACAGGACAGCATGGTTACTGTTGGGGTCTGGGAAAGGCTGTAGGGGGTACAGGACAGTTACAGACTAGTTGACTGGGTACGAGTCTGCAGGTGGAACAGGACAGTACAGTTACAGACTAGTTGACTGGGTACAGGCTACAGGGGATCAGAAGGGAACAGTTACAGTACTTTATTTCTTAGTAATCAATCAATGTGGAATAGAAATTGACAGAATTGGATGCTCAATTCAATTACATTGACGAAGGGACAAGACTAGTTATAGAATAAGAGACAGGACTAGTTTTAGAATAAGAGACAGGACTGGTTATAGAATAAGGGACAGGACTAGTTATAGAATAAGAGACAGGACTAGTTATAGAATAAGGGACAGGACTAGTTATAGAATAAGAGACAGGACTAGTTATAGAATAAGAGACAGGACTAGTTTTAGAATAAGAGACAGGACTGGTTATAGAATAAGGGACAGGACTAGTTATAGAATAAGAGACAGGACTAGTTATAGAATAAGAGACAGGACTAGTCATAGAATAAGAGACAGGACTAGTTATAGAATAAGAGACAGGACTAGTTATAGAATAAGGGACAGGACTAGTTATAGAATAAGAGACAGGACTAGTTATAGAATAAGAGACAGGACTAGTTTTAGAATAAGAGACAGGACTAGTTTTAGAATAAGAGACAGGACTGGTTATAGAATAAGGGACAGGACTAGTTATAGAATAAAGAACAGGACTAGTTATATAATATGGGACAGGAAGTGTTATAGAATAAAGAACAGGACTAGTTATAAAATAAGAGACAGGACAAGTTATAGAATAAAGAACAGGACTAGTTATAGAATAAGAGACAGGACTAGTTATAGAATAAAGAACAGGACTAGTTATAGAATATGGGACAGGACTAGTTATAGAATAAGGGACAGGACTAGTAATAGAATAAAGAACAGGACTAGTTATAGAATAAGAGACAGGACTAGTTATAGAATAAAGAACAGGACAAGTTATAGAATAAGAGATAAGACTAGTTATAGAATAAGGGACAGGACTAGTTATAGAATAAGGGACTAGTTATAGAATATGGGACAGGACAAGTTATAGAATAAAGTACAGGACTAGTTATAGAATAAGAGACAGGACAAGTTATAGAATAAAGAACAGGACTAGTTATAGAATATGGGACAGGAAGTGTTATAGAATAAGGGACAGGACTAGTTATAGAATATGGGACAGGAAGTGTTATAGAATAAGGGACAGGACTAGTTATAGAATATGGGACAGGAAGTGTTATAGAATAAAGAACAGGACTAGTTATAGAATATGGGACAGGAAGTGTTATAGAATAAGGGACAGGACTAGTTATAGAATATGGGACAGGAAGTGTTATAGAATAAGGGACAGGACTAGTTATAGAATATGGGACAGGAAGTGTTATAGAATAAGGGACAGGACTAGTTATAGAATATGGGACAGAAAGTGTTATAGGCTACACTTCCCTTCTTAACGTTACAATAATGAAATCAAAGTGGAAGAGAGATGGGCAGGATTGGATGCAAAATTCAAATAGATTAGCCAATTCTTTCGAGTATTTCATAACAAAATTACACAACATCAGTGGCTCTATACCAATATCAAGAAACCTTAACAGGTGTGTTTTGAAACACTTTACATACAACATCGAATATAACTGGAAGAGAAATGGCCAGCATTGGCTACCCAATTTAAATAGATGAATATAACTTTAAAGTATGTCAAAATAAAATAAAATACCTCTATATAGCAATATCCATAACATGAAAAGATATGCTGTGAACGTGAGCGGCTTACCTCAGACGGCAGGTGACGCTCACTAGCAAGACGAAGACCCAGACTTTGGACATAGCACAGCCGCAGCGCATCCCGTCACCCATGCCTGAAAACACACCGCGCATCCCGTCACCCATGCCTGAAAACACACAGCACATCCAAGGATATCAGAGGAGCAGAAAGGTGGGAAGACAACTCATGCAGATCCTGTGTTGCTTTATGAAAAGTCGTGACGTTATCAGCCTACACAAGCTGGAACATGAATTCAGTGGAATGCGTAACATTGTTTAGCCTTCACAGTTACAAAAACACATGGTTTTATTAGTGTGGCTTGTAGCAGAAGCCACAATAAATATTGGACCCCTTATTTCAGACTAAAGTTATTATCCTTTACAACGTTACTCCTCTTACACCATTTAAGCTAGAACTACCATTCAAACTTTAAAGCGTGCAGACCGGTCTGGAATAGCTTGCTTGCATAATTTTTTTTTTAAATACTATTTATAATTTTTAAGCAATTACATTTTTACTATACTTATTAAACATAATCCACTTTCAATGGGATTTCTTCAGCATTGTCACGCCCTGGCCTTAGTTAGCTTTGTTTTCTTCATTATTTTGGTTAGGTCAGGGTGTGACATGGGGGATTTATGTTTAGCCTGGTCTAGGGGTTTTGTAAAGTTATGGGGCTGTGTCCCTTTCTAGGTAATTGTATGTCTATGGTTGCCTAGATTGGTTCTCAATTAGAGGCAGCTGTATATCGTTGTCTCTGATTGGGAACCATTTTTAGGCAGCCATTTTCTGTGGGTATTTTGTGGGTGATTGTTTCCTATTTTTGTGTTCTCTGCACCAGATAGGACTGTTTCGGTTTTGCCACGTTTGTAATTGTGTTCATGTTTAGTTTCTCTTCTTAAACACCATGAACCCTAACCACGCTGCGTTTTGGTCCGCATCTCCTTCCCAGGAAGAAAACCGTTACACGCATTGTAAAAGCTTCCATTGTGACATCATGACTTCCAACATTCCATTCATTGTAAATGCAACTTTCAACACAAAGATACCACATTCCCAACAAGTTAGACACAAAGATACCACATTCCCAACAAGTTAGACACAAAGATACCACATTCCCAACAAGTTAGACACAAAGATACCACATTCCCAACAAGTTAGACACAAAGATACCACATTCCCAACAAGTTAGACACAAAGATACCACATTCCCAACAAGTTAGACACAAAGATACCACATTCCCAACAAGTTAGACACAAAGATACCACATTCCCAACAAGTTAGACACAAAGATAGATTGTTGGAAATCTTACTCTACTTCTCTGCTATTTAAAGCTGAAATTGGAACAAAAATATATCATACTGATCAAATTATACAGCTGTTTTACCAACTGACTTTTCCTCTAACGTTTTAATATATATTTAAAAAAAATGAAATTTGGACCCCTTTCCCAACAAGTCAGAGAAAAAGTTAGTGTACTTTATCTATTTTTCTGCTATTCAAATCTGGAATCGGAACAAAAATATCTGCTATCAATCTAACGATACAGCTGTTTTAGTTAACGCACTAACAATTTTCCCCAAAACTTTTTCAACCGGAAATTCTGACCAAGTTAGACAAAACGATGTGCTTAAATGAACATGGGTTTAAATGAGACCCATAGGAATACAGACGTAACAATTCAAAATGCTCCTGCTCCTTGGTCAATTAAGCTACAAGACCAACTTTGAAACATTCAGTCAATAATGATTTAGAATATTTATCGACCATAACTATAGACATTTGAATAAATTTGCATAAAATAACTCGCTAACAGTAACTCTTGAACTGTTCAAGCTAGATTCACCAAAACAACTGTCACATGTTCAGGCTATCCTAACATCAATATCTTTAAACTTTTATCAACTATAACTGTTTACATTTGCATAAATTAATATAAAATAACCCACCGACAGTAACTCTTGAACCGCTAAAGCTTGAGACACCAAACCAACTTTCCTATCCCAACTGCCACAAAAAAAATTAATAATACTTACAAGAGCTGAAGCAAGTCACACAATGTTTCTTTATGGAAAATGACCATCTAGTTATTATTATGTTTTATTGTTATGTTACTTAGCAGCACTGAGGTGTAGGTTATTAGTGCTGCCATATGCTGACATTGTATTTCTGTAGTGGGTTATTATTCCTGGTCATCGTAACACACATAATGACTGTAGGCTACATCACTTCCAATCAAAACTCCTGCATTGGCGGATGCATGTTAAATTAAAGCACTATAGCTTGGCATTATGTCATTAGAGCTTGCCTCCTATAGCCAAACAGTAGGTTAGTGGGATACTAGACTATTCAATCTATGGAAATGATACATGACAGTTAGCTAATATATATGAAAAACTATGCAATCTATGGGAATGATACATGACAATTAGCTAATATATATGAAAAACTATGCAATCTATGGGAATTATACATGACAATTAGCTAATATATATGAAAAACTATGCAATATATGGGAATGATACATGACAATTAGCTAATATATATGAAAAACTATGCAATCTATGGGAATTATACATGACAATTAGCTAATATATATGAACAACTATGCAATCTATGGGAATTATACATGACAATTAGCTAATATATATGAAAAACGATGCAATCTATGGGAATGATACATGACAATTAGCTAATATATATGAACAACTATGCAATCTATGGGAATTATACATGACAATTAGCTAATATATATGAAAAACTATGCAATCTATGGGAATGATACATGACAATTAGCTAATATATATGAACAACTATGCAATCTATGGGAATGATACATGACAATTAGCTAATATATATGAAAAACTATGCAATCTATGGGAATGATACATGACAATTAGCTAATATATATGAAAAACTATGCAATCTATGGGAATGATACATGACAATTAGCTAATATATATGAACAACTATGCAATCTATGGGAATGATACATGACAATTAGCTAATATATATGAAAAACTATGCAATCTATGGGAATGATACATGACAATTAGCTAATATATATGAAAAACTATGCAATCTATGGGAATGATACATGACAATTAGCTAATATATATGAACAACTATGCAATCTATGGGAATGATACATGACAATTAGCTAATATATATGAAAAACTATGCAATCTATGGGAATGATACATGACAATTAGCTAATATATATGAAAAACGATGCAATCTATGGGAATGATACATGACAATTAGCTAATATATATGAAAAACGATGCAATCTATGGGAATGATACATGACAATTAGCTAATATATATGAACAACTATGCAATCTATGGGAATTATACATGACAATTAGCTAATATATATGAACAACTATGCAATCTATGGGAATTATACATGACAATTAGCTAATATATATGAACAACTATGCAATCTATGGGAATTATACATGACAATTAGCTAATATATATGAACAACTATGCAATCTATGGGAATGATACATGACAATTAGCTAATATATATGAACAACTATGCAATCTATGGGAATGATACATGACAATTAGCTAATATATATGAACAACTATGCAATCTATGGGAATTATACATGACAATTAGCTAATATATATGAAAAACTATGCAATCTATGGGAATGATACATGACAATTAGCTAATATATATGAAAAACTATGCAATCTATGGGAATGATACATGACAATTAGCTAATATATATGAACAACTATGCAATCTATGGGAATGATACATGACAATTAGCTAATATATATGAACAACTATGCAATCTATGGGAGTTATACATGACAATTAGCTAATATATATGAACAACTATGCAATCTATGGGAGTTATACATGACAATTAGCTAATATATATGAAAACCATATTTGCAGTCATACCATTGTTCAAAAAGCCCTTTGTTTGAATCCTTTTAGAGATTCCCCTCAAATTTCAGAAACTGCATTACAATAAATTAAAGTAAGGTGGATTCAATTACAGAGAGTTGAGGAGAAAAAAATAAAACAATTTCAATTAATGTCACAATAAATGAATCTATACCTGTATCGTTGTGGATGCGTTATTGATAAACACAGTATTCCATGTGCACTGGAAGGCAAATCCCGCAAGGTTGACAGTCTGTAGACTACTGCAGCTCGAAAGAGTGGATTCTTCCTGAGAAATCTATTCTACCCTGGCTGGCCTATAGTCTACTGCACGGACCTCGCAATCTATTGTCCTCTCCTCTTCTACGGCTCACAAATGAACTCACATTATAGAACAAACCCTCCGCATCCTGATACACTTCTCTAATCTTATCTCCTTCATATTTCTAATTAATAAATGTGTTATCAAACATGCGATGTTGTTTTAGCCTAGTGTAACGCCTCCATCAATACGCCTGTGAAGTCCCCCCCCCCCAGTCGTAGCTACTACGCGTGTCTGTCTGCGCCCCGTAATGACTATTCCGTCGTTTAGCGGACCAACACTTTGTTTCTCCTCCGGTGCCTCTACATCCAACTATATCTCAGTGGTGTAGCCTACAGTACAGCAGCACTGCAACGCTTTTCTGTACAACCATTGGAGCGTAGCTAGCTACATAGGCTTACCACAGTTCTGGTGCGTAGGAGAGAGTTGGCTGTTCCTCCGCTGTACTTAGACTTTTTATTAACTCAAAACTGTAAAAAAAGATATTTTGAATTAAAGTTGAGGGACATCACCTCTGCGTGTACACGCTCAATACCACTTAGGTGGGAGAATGGAGAGACTGGAGGGTTGACGGGGAGAGTAGACGATCGTCTATTTTAGGCGCAGGTTTATTTGCCCCAAAACAATGATTAAAAAAGGTTGCATCGAATTGAGCGGGTTTCCTAACAATTCCGCTGACTTGGCATCCTTTACATTGC
>NC_143026.1:96079820-96184820 GCF_057628025.1 Oncorhynchus mykiss | reverse complement strand
TCCTCTACACTTAATGGAGTATGTATAGGGACTTAGATGGTCTCTACTCTGAGCCACTTCTCTGGTTCACACATCATCACTACTATCAACTAAAGTCATTCCAATTAAACTAAATCCACATCCTGGACCACTATCAACTCTGTGCTAAATGTTCAGGATTTGATGACAGTTGAAAAACCAGTCAAATGTCAGTCTGTTAATAAAATCTGATGGATAATGACGTGGTCTGGAGATGTAACCAGTGTGAAACGGCTAGCTAGTTAGCGGCGGTGCGCGCCTGTCGCGTATTACAGTAATAGGTGACGTCACTCGCTGTGAGGACCTTGAAGGAGTTATTTCCCCTCGCTCTGAGGACCTTGAAGGAGTTATTTCCCCTCGCTCTGAGGACCTTGAAGGAGTTATTTCCCCTCGCTCTGAGGACCTTGAAGGAGTTATTTCCCCTCGCTCTGAGGACCTTGAAGGAGTTATTTCCCCTCGCTCTGAGGACCTTGAAGGAGTTATTTCCCCTCGCTCTTAGGACCTTGAAGGAGTTATTTCCCCTCCCTCTGAGGACCTTGAAGGAGTTATTTCCTCTCCCTCTGAGGACCTTGAAGGAGTTATTTCCCCTCCCTCTGAGGACCTTGAAGGAGTTATTTCCCCTCGCTCTGAGGACCTTGAAGGAGTTATTTCCCCTCGCTCTGAGGACCTTGAAGGAGTTATTTCCCCTCGCTCTGAGGACCTTGAAGGAGTTATTTCCACTCGCTCTGAGGACCTTGAAGGAGTTATTTCCACTCGCTCTGAGGACCTTGAAGGAGTTATTTCCGCTCTGCAAGGACTGCAGCTTTTGTGGAGTGACGGGTAACGATGGTCCAAGGGTGACTGTTATGTTCAGAGGGTCCCCGGTTCGAGCACAGGGTGGGGCGAGGAGAGGGTCAGGTAACGATGCTCCGAGGGTGACTGTTATGTTCAGAGGGTCCCCGGATCGAGCACAGGGTGGGGCGAGGAGAGGGTCAGATAACGTGACTGTGACATAGACGTTGCTTAAAACGTATTATAAACTGGGTGGTTTGAGCGCTGAATGCTGATTGGCCGAAAGCCGTTGTATATCAGATCACATACCACGGGTATGACAAAACAGTTATTTTTCCTGCTCTAATTACATTGTTAACCAGTTTATAATAGCAATAAAGGTATCTTGGGGGTTTGTGGGATATGGCCAATATATCACGGCTAAGGATTGTATCCAGGAACTCTGTGTTGTGCCTAAGGACAGCCCTAAGCCGTGGTATATTGACCATATACCACACCACCTCCTTGGGCCGTATTGCTTAAATATCCAACGTTACTTTCTCAACTACCTATTGATGGTGTGGAATTGATTTACCAGGTAATTGGTTGGATCACTGAGAACATCAGAACACCTGTTGTCTTCTCTATTTAACTCCACGTGTATCGGCGGGCTCTCCTGGAGAGATACTTTTATCAATATATTCAGCTCTGTTTACCTTCAGATTTAAAAATGCTAATTAGCATCAAAGTAGACATCATGCAAGAACGACAACTGCCGAAACATCCATTCTATAATGAATGTCACTTTGAACGATCCCCTCTAGCCAAGACAGAGGGCGAGACGGACAATTCTACAAAGGAAAGACTTTTCAACAGCGATCAAGACGACACACTGAGCGTAAATATATATATATTGATTGTAATTGTTCGCGAGTGAGCGTTCATGTGTAAAAGATTAGCATTTCAATTGTTATAATGATTAATTCTGTAGTGACTTCTTAGTGCGACCCCCAGTTCTCTCATCTAACAAGCCGCCATGCCGGTTCAGCCCACTAGGGGCACATTCTCCTATCATTTCATGTAACCACATTTACCTTGTTTGTTTGTTTATGCATTTCTGTGAATTACTTAGTTAGTAAATAAATGATGTAAGACAATTGATGTATGGATGACTCATAGTGAAAACTGGGTTCGTGCAGATAACCAAACATTTACGACGTTTGGAATGAGACTAACGTGAGGTAAAGTAAATAATTCATTAATCAGAAGACTATTGATCAGATATGAAAATATCTGAAAGGTTATATTAGGAAATTATAACTTTGTAATCTGAATATTGTCCTAGGTGCCCCGACATCATAGTTAATTACAGTTACATGATTAATCAGTTTAATCACGTAATACTAATTACAGAGAATCTTTGATTAAAACTAAGTCTTCAGTTTAATGATAGTAAAGACAAGACACTGTTCTATCTGTCTGCCTGTCTGTCCGGTCGTCTGTAGCTTTGTAATGTGATGCTGCCAGATACCACATTTGTGTAGATATGATATTTGAAGAGGCCAGTCATTAGGATGGCTCCATCTAGCACAGCTTGTTCAGCTCTAGGCAGCATCCCAAATAACACCCTATTCCCTGATATTGCACATTTGGCCATGGCCCATAGAGCTCTGGTATAAAGTAGTGCACTATAAAAAGGGAATAGGGCTCTGGTATAAAGTAGTGCACTATAAAAAGGGAATAGGGCTCTGGTATAAAGTAGTGCACTATAAAAAGGGAATAGGGCTCTGGTATAAAGTAGTGCACTATAAAAAGGGAATAGGGCTCTGGTATAAAGTAGTGCACTATAAAAAGGGAATAGGGCTCTGGTATAAAGTAGTGCACTATAAAAAGGGAATAGGGTGCCATTTGGGACGTAGGTTACAACCTCATTGAAGTGATAGGCTACTACCAGTCACAATGGACTCATCTGTTACACACAGAGTAAAGGGCAAGATAGTTGTTTGTCACTGAGCTGACAGATCTGATCTAGGTTAACAACATAACACAGATCTGATCTAGGTTAACAACATAACAAAAATCTGATCTAGGTTAACAACATAGCACAGATCTGATCTAGGTTAACAATATAACACAGATCTGATCTAGGTTAACAACATAACACAGATCTGATCTAGGTTAACAACATAGCACAGATCTGATCTAGGTTAACAACATAGCACAGATCTGATCTAGGTTAACAATATAACACAGATCTGATCTAGGTTAACAATATAACACAGATCTGATCTAGGTTAACAACATAGCACAGATCTTAAATGGAAGAAGTTTGGAACCAGCAAGACTCTTCCTAGAGTTGGCCGCCCGTCCAAACTGAGCAATCGGGGAAGAAGGGCCTTGGTCAAGGAGGTGACCAAGAACCCGATGCTCACTCTGACAGAGCTCCAGAGTTCCTCTGTGGAGATGGGAGAACCTTCCAGAAGGACAACTATCTCTGCAGAACCACCAATCAGGCCTTTATGGTAGAGTGGCCAGATGGAAGCCACTCCTCAGTAAAAGGCACATGACAGCCCGTTTTGAGTTTGCCAATAGGCACCAAAAGGACTCTCAGACTATGAGAAAAAAGATTCTCTGGTCTGATGAAACCAAGATTGAACTCTTTGGCCTGAATGCCAAGCATCACGTCTGGAGGAAACCAGGCACCATCCCTACAGTGAAGCATGGTGGAGGCTGCACATGCTGTGGGTATGTTTTTCAGCGGCAGAGACTGGGAGACTAGTCAGGATTGAGGGAAAGATGAACAGAGCAAAGGACAGAGAGATCCTTGATGAAAACCTGCTCCAGAGTGCTCAGGACTTTAGAATGGGGTGAAGGTTCACCTTCAAACAGGACAACAACCCTAAGCACACAGCCAAGACAACACAGGAGTGGCTTCGGGACAGGTCTCTGAATGTCCATGAGTGGCCCAGCCAGAGCCCGGACTTGAACGCGAACATCTCCAGAGAGACCTGAAAATAGCTGTGCAGCGACGCTCCCCATCCAACCTGACAGAGGTTGAGAGGATCTGCAGAGAAGAATGGGAGAAACTCCACAAATACAGGTGTGCCAAGCTTGTAGCGTCATACCCAAGAAGACTCCAGGCTGTAATCACAGCCAAAGGTTCTTCAACAAAGTACTGAATAAAGAGTCTGAATACTTATTTAAATGTCATGTTTCTAAAAACCTGTTTTTGCTTTTTCATCATGGGGTATTGTGATGTCATTATGGGGTATTGTGATGTCATTATGGGGTGTTGTGATGCCATTATGGGGTATTGTGATGTCATTATGGGGTATTGTGATGTCATTATGGGGTGTTGTGATGCCATTATGGGGTGTTGTGATGTCATTATGGGGTGTTGTGATGCCATTATGGGGTGTTGTGATGTCATTATGGGGTATTGTGATGTCATTATGGGGTGTTGTGATGCCATTATGGGGTGTTGTGATGTCATTATGGGGTATTGTGATGTCATTATGGGGTGTTGTGATGCCATTATGGGGTGTTGTGATGTCATTATGGGGTATTGTGATGTCATTATGGGGTGTTGTGATGCCATTATGGGGTGTTGTGATGCCATTATGGGGTGTTGTGATGTCATTATGGGGTGTTGTGATGCCATTATGGGGTGTTGTGATGTCATTATGGGGTATTGTGATGTCATTATGGGGTGTTGTGATGCCATTATGGGGTGTTGTGATGCCATTATGGGGTGTTGTGATGCCATTATGGGGTGTTGTGATGCCATTATGGGGTGTTGTGATGCCATTATGGGGTGTTGTGATGCCATTATGGGGTGTTGTGATGTCATTATGGGGTATTGTGATGTCATTATGGGGTGTTGTGATGCCATTATGGGGTGTTGTGATGCCATTATGGGGTATTGTGATGTCATTATGGGGTATTGTGATGCCATTATGGGGTGTTGTGATGTCATTATGGGGTATTGTGTTTAAATTGATGAGGTAATTATTTTATATAACTTTTTTTTTAAGGCTGTAACGTAACAAAATGTGAAAAAAAGTCAAGGGGTCTGAATACTTTCCAAATGCATTTTATACTGAGTATAACAAACATTAGGAAAACCTTTCTAATATTGAGTTGTTGTTTGGTTGGTGGACCATTCTTGACATACACTGGAAACTGTTGAGCGTAAAAAACCTAGCAGAGTTCAAGTTCTTGGCACAAGCCAGTGTGTTGGCCTGTCGCCTACTACCATACCCTGTTCAAAGGAGCTTAAATCTTTTGTCTTGCTCATTCACCCTCTGAATAGCACACACACACACACAATCCATGTTGTCCCAAGGCTTAAAAATCCTTCTTTAACCGGTCTCCTCCCCTTCATCTTTAACCTGACTCCACCCCTTCATCTTTAACCTGACTCCTCCCCTTCATCTTTAACCTGACTCCTCCCCTTCATCTTTAACCTGTCTCCTCCCCTTCATCTTTAACCCGTCTCCTCCCCTTCATCTTTAACCTGACTCCTCCCCTTCATCTTTAACCTGACTCCTCCCCTTCATCTTTAACCTGACTCCTCCCCTTCATCTTTAACCCGTCTCCTCCCCTTCATCTGCACTGATTGAGGTGGATTTAACAAATGACATCAATAAGAGATCATAGCTTTCACCTGTGTTCACCTGGTCATGTTATTGTCAGAGTGTCCATAAAGGAAGGGGGGGTGAAGCTCAATATTAATAAGGTGTTCTTAATGTTTTGTACCCTCAGCGAAAAACCAGCGTTGCAGTTCTGTATATATTTATTTCGAATTGTCATTGTTGAATATAAAAACAAACAGGAAATCAGCTCCAATCAGCTCCAAGTGATTTTAACTAAATAAATATATTCTAAAAGTATTTCCATGCGTAATAGAGAGACACGTGATCATATAAAAACGTCAGCAAGGTTGAAATGATTCATTCTTAGTCAAATATTATATCTGTTTGGGCATCTTGTGGTCAATATGGACGCGCGGGTTGGATCACGTTGATGATCCCTGCAATACGGCATGTCTGATCGCTAATCGTTAGAGGTATAGGCTTGCAAGAGTTTTTGCTTGTGTCTGTCGGGAGTGGTGCGCTATCACGCTTGCTGAGTAAATACCAGAGGAAAGTGGAGAACATGCTTTGAGTTTTGTGCGTTTTCTGTTGTGCCCCACCCGCAAAACCTGCGATTTATTTTAATCTGAGCCTGCAGGAGAAATCCGATGTGAAGGAGAGACATTTACAATTAGTTGACAAATCATGAGGCAAAAAAACAGCACTTTGTCCCTCTTTTTGAAGTTTTGCTTAGAGGTATTTTTTATAAAACTAAATCAAAAGTGGTCCAGATTGAATATTGCTGTCCGCTATGGCAAATGCCGCATTGCCACAGGTTTCTGGTGGCCTGGCTGGCTGACCGCGGAGTCAACATGAACTCTGCTGTCCAATCAGAAAAAACGCTCTGTATCACGTCAAGTTGGCCCATGTTACTGCTCTGTCATAGAGACTGAGACAATTTATGAAATATCCGGACAAGGTGTTGCGAATATGTCAGCGGTGGTGTCGATGACAGTCTCATAAAAGGAAAACATGAACCTGGAGTGACATAGACGACTTGAAGATGAGTTTTGCGCACCCAGAAACAAACTAGTCTCTATCTTTAAAAAATTCAAAATCACGTAAGATTGGGATTTGTACAGTGGTGTGTTTGTCGACAGGCTGTGGCAAGGCGTTGCCTACAGCATATATAAGGTCCCACAGTTGACAGTGCATGTCAGAGCAAAAACCAAGCCATGAGGTCGAAGGAATAGTCCATAGATCTCCAAGACAGGATTGTGTCGAGGCACAGATCTGGGGAAGGGTACAACAAAAATGTGTGCAGCATTGAAGGTCCCCAAGAACACAGTGGCCTCCATCATTCTTAAATGGAAGAAGTTTGGAACCACCAAGACTCTTCCGGCAGTGAGTAGGACATGTTGGACAAAACCCTCTGAGTCGATGATGGCTCCGAAAGCCTTTTGGAGTGGGTCTGTGGACTTTTCCATGTGAATATTAAAGTTACCAAATATGTGAATATTATCTGCTATGACTACAAGGTCCGATAGGAATTCAGGGAACTCAGTGAGGAACGCTGTATATGGCCCAGGAGGCCTGTAAACAGTAGCTATAAAAAGTGATTGAGTAGTTTGCATAGAGTTCATGACTAGAAGCTCAAAAGATGAAAATGCAGTAATTTTTTCTGTAAATTTAGTGTCGTAAATGTTAGCAACAGCTCCACCTTTGCGGGATGCACGGGGGATATGGTCACTAGCGTAACCAGGAGGTGAGGCCTCATCCCTTTGCGGGATGCACGGGGGGATTTTTAAATGTTTTATTTCACCATTTTTAAACCAACTGCGACCTGGCCAAGATAAAGCAAAGCAGTGCGACTGTAAGGGCGTTCGTCTGTAGGAGGAAGAGAAGCGGACCAAAGCGCAGCGTGGTGGTTATTCATGTTTTAATAAATCACTACACATGAACAAACTAACAAAAACAAGAAATGTGAAACCGCAAAACAGTCCTATCCTGTGACACCAAACACAGTGACAGGAACAATCACCCACAAACACACAGTGAAACCCAGGCTACCTAAGTATGATTCTCAATCAGAGACAACTAATGACACCTGCCTCTGATTGAGAACCATACTAGGCCGAAAACATAGAAATGCCCCAAAACATAGAAAAACAAACATAGACTGCCCACCCAACTCACGCCCTGACCATACTAAATAAATACAAAACAACAGAAATAGAGGTCAGAACGTGACAGCGACAAAAACAACACAGAGTTACACATGGAATAAACAAACATACAGTCATTAACACAATATAAAAATATACATACAGTGTGTGTAAATGTAGTAAGAGAAGGCAGATAAGGCAATAAATAGGCCACAGTGGCTAAATAATTACAATTTAGCATTAACACTGGAGTGATAGATGTGCAGAAGATGAAGAGCAAGTAGAGATACTGGGGTGCAAAAGAGAAAACAAAAATAACATTACGGGGATGAGGTAGTTGGGTGGGCTATTTACAGATGGGCTGTGTACAGGTATAGTGATCGGTAAGCTGCTCTGACAGCTGATGCTTAAAGTTAGTGAGAGAGATATAAGACTCTAGCTTCAGGGATTTTTGCAATTTGTTCCAGTCTTTGGCAGCAGAGAACTGGAAGGAAAGGCGGCCAAAGTAGGAGTTGGCTTTGGGGATGACCAGTGAGATATACCTGATGAAGTAGCCAATTAACTATTTTCTTTGTGGATTTTTGACGTGTGCTTGGGGATATTGTCTTGCTGGAAGATCCACTTGCGACCATGTTTCAGCCTCCTAGCAGAGGCAAATCCCGAACTATACCTTTTAACTCGAATAAAATGTCTGTTCAGTGACCAGTTCAGATTTTGACAGCGCAAAAAGGTTTATTAAGGTATATTATCGTCAATTATTTAGCCTGACAATACTGCAGGTCCCAGGTCAGTTCTAAATGGTCCTTTCATGCAAAACGCTTTGAAAGGGACTTCCGTGTACATTAGTGCTTTTTAATGTTTTCATACTTGCAGATGAATGCTTTTCCTGTATATTTTAGTAGACGTGCATCAATGTTTTGGGAAAGCCGAGGTTCTTCAGGAAGTTTTTTTTTTAAATGAACAGCGTCGGTGCTTAATCATAAAACAAACATGCATTTTTAAACATGGGTTGGTGGTAGCTTTTACAGCAAACTCATGCCACCGTTTATTTCAGGCCTGGTAGCTTTTACAGCAAACTCATGCTACCGTTTATTTCAGGCCTGGTAGCTTTTACAGCAAACTCATGCTACCGTTTATTTCAGGCTTGGTAGCTTTTACAGCAAACTCATGCTACCGTTTATTTCAGGCCTGGTAGCTTTTACAGCAAACTCATGCTACCGTTTATTTCAGGCTTGGTAGCTTTTACAGCAAACTCATGCCACCGTTTATTTCAGGCCTGGTAGCTTTTACAGCAAACTCATGCCACCGTTTATTTCAGGCCTGGTAGCTTTTACAGCAAACTCATGCTACCGTTTATTTCAGGCTTGGTAGCTTTTACAGCAAACTCATGCTACCGTTTATTTCAGGCTTGGTAGCTTTTACAGCAAACTCATGCCACCGTTTATTTCAGGCCTGGTAGCTTTTACAGCAAACTCATGCTACCGTTTATTTCAGGCCTGGTAGCTTTTACAGCAAACTCATGCTACCGTTTATTTCAGGCTTGGTAGCTTTTACAGCAAACTCATGCCACCGTTTATTTCAGGCTTGGTAGCTTTTACAGCAAACTCATGCCACCGTTTATTTCAGGCCTGGTAGCTTTTACAGCAAACTCATGCCACCGTATATTTCAGGCTTGGTAGCTTTTACAGCAAACTCATGCCACCGTTTATTTCAGGCCTGGTAGCTTTTACAGCAAACTCATGCCACCGTATATTTCAGGCTTGGTAGCTTTTACAGCAAACTCATGCCACCGTATATTTCAGGCTTGGTAGCTTTTACAGCAAACTCATGCCACCGTTTATTTCAGGCCTGGTAGCTTTTACAGCAAACTCATGCCACCGTTTATTTCAGGCTTGGTAGCTTTTACAGCAAACTCATGCCACCGTTTATTTCAGGCTTGGTAGCTTTTACAGCAAACTCATGCCACCGTTTATTTCAGGCTTGGTAGCTTTTACAGCAAACTCATGCCACCGTTTATTTCAGGCTTGGTAGCTTTTACAGCAAACTCATGCCACCATTTATTTCAGGCTTGGTAGCTTTTACAGCAAACTCATGCCACCGTTTATTTCAGGCTTGGTAGCTTTTACAGCAAACTCATGCCACCGTATATTTCAGGCTTGGTAGCTTTTACAGCAAACTCATGCCACCGTTTATTTCAGGCCTGGTAGCTTTTACAGCAAACTCATGCCACTGTTTATTTCAGGCTTGGTAACTTTGCTACAAAACCTAGCAGTATTTTAGTCTTGGTAACTTTACAGTAAACACGAGCTAAAGTAATTTTGTGATGACACAGTCGTATATCAGAGTACCTGTTCAGATGTGTATAGTATTCATGCAGTATAGATTGTATTACTTTGCAGATAAACTAAACAGTGGAAGTATTTACCTCTAACCCTGCCTCTCTAACCCTGCCTCTCTAACCCTGCCTCTCTAACCCTGCCTCTCTAACCCTGCCTCTCTAACCCTGCCTCTCCAACCCTGCCTCTCCAACCCTGCCTCTCCAACCCTGCCTCTCTACCCTGCCTCTCCAACCCTGCCTCTCTACCCTGCCTCTCCAACCCTGCCTCTCCAACCCTCTCAGCCTGGCGCTGGAAAGTATATGATCGCCAACCCTATGCCCGCATGCCGCTTCTCCAGTCAATGGAGGATGCATGTGGGGACATAGAGGTTGCCTCTGTCCAAGGTTGGATACGCCATGCTAGGAGATACTTCCCTCAATGTTTGGCAAGAGAAAACGTATCTTGTGACGTGGACGAAGTGTTGTGGCCAAACCCAGGCCAGAGAAGAGATGAAGCGTAGCTTAGCACTGGTGACTGCCCCCCCTACCAATTCCTGGACTGACCCCCCGGGACCCCACACACACAATTGTGTTCTTTACTGTATTCTAAAGAATATACTTTTGGTTTACATATGTTTATGGGTTTGTTGTATGCTACTGTATACAACAGTAATGTTTGGCCTAATAAATATTTTCTGTTTCTACATTGCATTGGTGTTTACAGTGTACTTGTTACCCCTCTCAGCAGATTACTTTCACTGTAGAACATTGCATTGGTGTTTACAGTGTACTAGTTACCCCTCTCAGCAGATTACCTTCACTGTAGAACATTGTATTGAAATGTAGATATAAGCCTATGAAAGACCAAAGAGCTTTAGATTTAGAACAACAGTGTTTACATGGTATATCCAGAAATATACTATTATGAAAGCATTTGATGCAAATGCTTCATTCTGACATGTGTTCATGGCATTTTGAATGCAGTGTTACATTTTGAAGGAGATGTGAGGCATTTTGCATTTTGTGTGTGTAGTTTTAGGAATTGTGTGTAGAGTTTTGATAAAAAGGAGACAGTTTTGAAAACGTGTGTAAGCAGTTGGAAAAAACTGTAACTGTATTAGTATTGTTTAAGAGGTTGAATCCTAACTTCAATTTTAGTCTTCCGTTGTGTCACATGTGCTCCCTCTCCGGCCTCTAGGTCACCAGGCAGCGCGTTATGGCGCACACCTGTCAGCATTGCTACGTGCTACAGGGCATGATGACACTCACCTGGACTCCATCACCTCCTTGATTACCTGCCCTTAAAATGTCATTGCCTTTGGTTCCTTCCCTATATATATCACTCCCTTTGGTTCCTCCCCTATATATGTCTCTCCCTGTGATTCCTTCCCTATATATATATATATATATATATATATATATATATATATATATATCACTCCCTTTGGTTCCTTCCCTATATATGTCCCTCCCTGTGGTTCCTTCCCTATATATATCACTCCCTTTGGTTCCTCCCCTATATATGTCTCTCCATTTGGTTCCTTCCCTATATATATATCACTCCCTTTGGTTCCTCCCCTATATATGTCCCTCCCCATTGGTTCCTTCCGTATATATGTAACTCCCTTTGGTTCCTTCCCTAGATATGTCTCTCCCTTTGGTTCCTTCCCTATATATGTCCCTCCCCTTTGTTTCCTGCCCTATATATGTCACTCCCTTTGGTTCCTTCCCTATATATGTCTCTCCCTTTGGTTCCTTCCCTATATATGTCACTCCCTTTGGTTCCTTCCCTATATATGTCCCTCCCCTTTGGTTCCTTCCCTATATATGTCCCTCCCTTTGGTTCCTTCCCTATACATGTCTCTCCCTTTGGTTCCTTCCCTATATATGTCCCTCCCCTTTGGTTCCTTCCCTATATATGTCCTCCCTTTGGTTCCTTCCCTATATATGTCTCTCCCTTTGGTTCCTTCACAATATATATCACTCCCTTTGGTTCCTACCCTATATATGTTTCTCTCCTTTAGCTCCTTCCCTATATATGTCAATCCCTTTGGTTCCTTCCCTATATATGTCACTCCCTTTGGTTTCTTCCCTATATATGTCCCTCTCCTTTGGTTCCTTCCCTATATATGTCACTCCCTTTAGTTCCTTCCCTATATATGTCACTACCTTTGGTTCCTTCCCTATATATGTCTCTCCCTTTGGTTCCTTCCCTATATATGTCACTCCCTTTGGTTCCTTCCCTATATATGTCCCTCCCCTTTGGTTCCTTCCCTATATATGTCACTCCCTTTGGTTCCTTCCCTATATATGTCACTCCCTTTGGTTCCTTCCTTATATATGTCTCTCCCTTTGGTTCCTTCCCTATATCTGTCGCTCCCTTTGGTTCCTTCCCTATACATGTCTCTCCCTTTGGTTCCTTCCCTATATATGTCACTCCCTTTGGTTCCTTCCCTATATATGTCTCTCCCTTTGGGTCCTTCCCTATATATGTCACTCCCTTTGGTTCCTTCCCTATATATGTCTCTCCCTTTGGTTCCTTCCCTATATATGTCACTCCCTTTGGTTCCTTCCCTATATATGTCACTCCCTTTGGTTCCTTCCCTATATACGTCTCTCCCTTTGGTTCCTTCCCTATATCTGTCGCTACCTTTGGTTCCTTCCCTATATCTGTCGCTCCCTTTGGTTCCTTCCCTATATATGTCTCTCCCTTTGGTTCCTTCCCTATATATGTCACTCCCTTTGGTTCCTTCCCTATATTTGTCCCTCCCCTTTGGTTCCTTCCCTATATATGTAACTCCCTTTGGTTCCTTCCCTATATATGTCACTCCCTTTGGTTCCTTCTATATATATGTCCCTCCCCTTTGGTTCCTTCCCTATATATGTCCCTCCCTTTGGTTCCTTCCCTATACATGTCTCTCCCTTTGGTTCCTTCCCTATATATGTCCCTCCCCTTTGGTTCCTTCCCTATATATGTCCTCCCTTTGGTTCCTTCCCTATATATGTCTCTCCCTTTGGTTCCTTCACAATATATATCACTCCCTTTGGTTCCTACCCTATATATGTTTCTCTCCTTTAGCTCCTTCCCTATATATGTCAATCCCTTTGGTTCCTTCCCTATATATGTCACTCCCTTTGGTTTCTTCCCTATATATGTCCCTCTCCTTTGGTTCCTTCCCTATATATGTCACTCCCTTTAGTTCCTTCCCTATATATGTCACTCCCTTTGGTTCCTTCCCTATATATGTCTCTCCCTTTGGTTCCTTCCCTATATATGTCACTCCCTTTGGTTCCTTCCCTATATATGTCCCTCCCCTTTGGTTCCTTCCCTATATATGTCACTCCCTTTGGTTCCTTCCCTATATATGTCACTCCCTTTGGTTCCTTCCTTATATATGTCTCTCCCTTTGGTTCCTTCCCTATATCTGTCGCTCCCTTTGGTTCCTTCCCTATACATGTCTCTCCCTTTGGTTCCTTCCCTATATATGTCACTCCCTTTGGTTCCTTCCCTATATATGTCTCTCCCTTTGGGTCCTTCCCTATATATGTCACTCCCTTTGGTTCCTTCCCTATATATGTCTCTCCCTTTGGTTCCTTCCCTATATATGTCACTCCCTTTGGTTCCTTCCCTATATATGTCACTCCCTTTGGTTCCTTCCCTATATACGTCTCTCCCTTTGGTTCCTTCCCTATATCTGTCGCTACCTTTGGTTCCTTCCCTATATCTGTCGCTCCCTTTGGTTCCTTCCCTATATATGTCTCTCCCTTTGGTTCCTTCCCTATATATGTCACTCCCTTTGGTTCCTTCCCTATATTTGTCCCTCCCCTTTGGTTCCTTCCCTATATATGTAACTCCCTTTGGTTCCTTCCCTATATATGTCACTCCCTTTGGTTCCTTCTATATATATGTCCCTCCCCTTTGGTTCCTTCCCTATATATGTCACTCCCTTTGGTTCCTTCCCTATATATGTCACTCCCTTTGGTTCCTTCCTTATATATGTCTCTCCCTTTGGTTCCTTCCCTATATATGTCGCTCCCTTTGGTTCCTTCCCTATATATGTCACTCCCTTTGGTTCCTTCCCTATATATGTCTCTCCCTTTGGTTCCTTCCCTATACATGTCACTCCCTTTGGTTCCTCCCCTATATATGTCCTTCCCTGTGGTTCCTTCCCAATATATGTCCGTCCCTGTGGTTCCTTCCCTATATATGTCACTCCCTTTGGTTCCTCCCCTATATATGTCCTTCCCTGTGGTTCCTTCCCAATATATGTCCGTCCCTGTGGTTCCTTCCCTATATATGTCTATCCCTTTGGTTCCTTCCCTATATATGTCACTCCCTTTGGTTCCTCCCCTATATATGTCACTCCCTTTGGTTCCTTCCCTATATATGTCTCTCCCTTTGGTTCCTTCCCTATATCTGTCGCTCCCTTTGGTTCCTTCCCTATACCTGTCGCTCCCTTTGGTTCCTTCCCTATATATGTCTCTCCCTTTGGTTCCTTCCCTATATATGTCACTCCCTTTGGTTCCTTCCCTATATATGTCCCTCCCCTTTGGTTCCTTCCCTATATATGTAACTCCCTTTGGTTCCTTCCCTATATATGTCACTCCCTTTGGTTCCTTACCTATATATGTCTCTCCCTTTGGTTCCTTCCCTATATATGTCACTCCCTTTGGTTCCTTCCCTATATATGTCCCTCCCCTTTGGTTCCTTCCCTATATATGTAACTCCCTTTGGTTCCTTCCCTATATATGTCCCTCCCCTTTGGTTCCTTCCCTATATATGTAACTCCCTTTGGTTCCTTCCCTATATATGTCACTCCCTTTGGTTCCTTCCCTATATATGTCTCTCCCTTTGTTTCCTTCCCTATATCTGTCGCTCCCTTTGGTTTCTTCCCTATATATGTCTCTCCCTTTGGTTCCTTCCCTATATATGTCTCTCCCTTTGGTTCCTTCCGTATATATGTCACTCCCTTTGGTTCCTTCCCTATTTTTGTCCCTCCCCTTTGGTTCCTTCCCTATATATGTCACTCCCTTTGGTTCCTTCCCTATAAATGTCTCTCCCTTTGGTTCCTTCCCTATATATGTCTCTCCCTTTGTTTCCTTCCGTATATATGTCACTCCCTTTGGTTCCTTCCCTATTTTTGTCCCTCCCCTTTGGTTCCTTCCCTATATATGTCACTCCATTTGGTTCCTTCCCTATGAATGTCACTCCCTTTGGTTCCTTCCCTATATATGTCTCTCCCTTTGGTTCCTTCCCTATATCTGTCGCTCCCTTTGGTTCCTTCCCTATATATGTCTCTCCCTTTGGTTCCTTCCTTATATATGTCTCTCCCTTTGGTTCCTTCCCTATATCTGTCGCTCCCTTTGGTTCCTTCCCTATAAATGTCTCTCCCTTTGGTTCCTTCCCTATATAGGTCCCTCCCTTTGGTTCCTTCCCTATATATGTCTCTCCCTTTGGTTCCTTCCCTATATATGTCTCTCCCTTTGGTTCCTTTCCTATATATGTCACTCCCTTTGGTTCCTTCCCTATATAGGTCCCTCCCTTTGGTTCCTTCCCTATATATGTCTCTCCCTTTGGTTCCTTCCCTATATATGTCTCTCCCTTTGGTTCCTTCCCTATATATGTCACTCCCTTTGGTTCCTTCCCTATATATGTCTCTCCCTTTGGTTCCTTCCCTATATATGTCACTCCCTTTGGTTCCTCCCCTATATATGTCCTTCCCTGTGGTTCCTTCCCAATATATGTCCGTCCCTGTGGTTCCTTCCCTATATATGTCACTCCCTTTGGTTCCTCCCCTATATATGTCCTTCCCTGTGGTTCCTTCCCAATATATGTCCGTCCCTGTGGTTCCTTCCCTATATATGTCTATCCCTTTGGTTCCTTCCCTATATATGTCACTCCCTTTGGTTCCTCCCCTATATATGTCTCTCCCTTTGGTTCCTTCCGTATATATGTCTCTCCCTTTGGTTCCTTCCCTATATATGTCACTCCCTTTGGTTCCTTCCCTATATATGTCACTCCCTTTGGTTCCTTCCCTATATATGTCACTCCCTTGGTTCCTTCCCTATATATATCTATCCCTTTGGTTCCTTCCCTATATATGTCCTTCCCTGTGGTTCCTTCCCAATAATCAAATCAAATCACATTTATTTGTATAGCCCTTCGTACATCAGCTGATATCTCAAAGTGCTGTACAGAAACCCAGCCTAAAACCCCAAACAGCAAGCAATGCAGGTGTAGAAGCACGGTGGCTAGGAAAAACTCCCTAGAAAGTCCAAAACCTAGGAAGAAACCTAGAGAGGAACCAGGCTATGTGGGGTGGCCAGTCCTCTTTTCGCTGGCAATATATGTCCTTCTCTGTGGTTCCTTCCCAATATATGTCACTCCCTTTGGTTCCTTCCCTATATATGTCTCTCCCTTTGGTTCCTTCCCTATATATGTCCCTCCCCTTTGGTTCCTTCCCTATATATATTACTCCCTTTGGTTCCTTCCCTATATATGTCCCTCCCCTTTGGTTCCTTCCCTATATATATTACTCCCTTTGGTTCCTTCCCTATATATATTACTCCCTTTGGTTCCTTTCCTATATATATTACTCCCTTTGGTTCCTTCCCTATATATGTCCCTCCCCTTTGGTTCCTTCCCTATATATGTCCCTCCCCTTTGGTTCCTTCCCTATATATATATTACTCCCTTTGGTTCCTTCCTTATATATATTACTCCCTTTGGTTCCTTCCCTATATATATTACTCCCTTTGGTTCCTTCCCTATATATATTACTCCCTTTGGTTCCTTCCCTATATATGTCCCTCCCCTTTGGTTCCTTCCCTATATATATTACTCCCTTTGGTTCCTTCCCTATATATATTACTCCCTTTTGTTCCTTCCCTATATATATTACTCCCTTTGGTTCCTTTCCTATATATATTACTCCCTTTGGTTCCTTCCCTATATATATTACTCCCTTTGGTTCCTTTCCTATATATATTACTCCCTTTGGTTCCTTCCCTATATATATTACTCCCCTTGGTTCCTTTCCTATATATATTACTCCCTTTGGTTCCTTCCCTATATATGTCCCTCCCCTTTGGTTCCTTCCCTATATATATTACTCCCTTTGGTTCCTTCCCTATATATATTACTCCCTTTGGTTCCTTCCCTATATATATTACTCCCTTTGGTTCCTTCCCTATATATATTACTCCCTTTGGTTCCTTTCCTATATATAATACTCCCTTTGGTTCCTTCCCTATATATGTCCCTCCCCTTTGGTTCCTTCCCTATATATGTCCCTCCCCTTTGGTTCCTTCCCTATATATATTACTCCCTTTGGTTCCTTCCCTATATATATTACTCCCTTTGGTTCCTTCCCTATATATATTACTCCCTTTGGTTCCTTCCCTATATATATTACTCCCTTTGGTTCCTTCCCTATATATATTACTCCATTTGGTTCCTTCCCTATATATATTACTCCCTTTGGTTCCTTCCCTATATATATTACTCCCTTTGGTTCCTTCCCTATATATGTCCCTCCCCTTTGGTTCCTTCCCTATATATATTACTCCCTTTGGTTCCTTTCCTATATATATTACTCCCTTTGGTTCCTTCCCTATATATGTCCCTCCCCTTTGGTTCCTTCCCTATATATGTCCCTCCCCTTTGGTTCCTTCCCTATATATATTACTCCCTTTGGTTCCTTCCCTATATATATTACTCCCTTTGGTTCCTTCCCTATATATATTACTCCCTTTGGTTCCTTCCCTATATATTTTACTCCCTTTGGTTCCTTCCCTATATATATTACTCCCTTTGGTTCCTTCCCTATATATGTCCCTCCCCTTTGGTTCTTTCCCTATATATATTACTCCCTTTGGTTCCTTCCCTATATATATTACTCCCTTTGGTTCCTTCCCTATATATATTACTCCCTTTGGTTCCTTCCTTATATATATTACTCCCTTTGGTTCCTTCCCTATATATGTCACTCCCTTTGGTTCCTTCCCTATATATGTCACTCCCTTTGGTTCCTTCCCTATATATGTCCCTCCCCTTTGGTTCCTTCCCTATATATGTCCCTCCCCTTTGGTTCCTTCCCTATATATATTACTCCCTTTGGTTCCTTCCCTATATATATATTACTCCCTTTGGTTCCTTCCCTATATATATTACTCCCTTTGGTTCCTTCCCTATATATATTACTCCCTTTGGTTCCTTCCCTATATATATTACTCCCTTTGGTTCCTTCCCTATATATATTACTCCCTTTGGTTCCTTCCCTATATATGTCCCTCCCCTTTGGTTCCTTCCCTATATATGTCCCTCCCCTTTGGTTCCTTCCCTATATATATTACTCCCTTTGGTTCCTTTCCTATATATATTACTCCCTTTGGTTCCTTCCCTATATATATTACTCCCTTTGGTTCCTTCCCTATATATATTACTCCCTTTGGTTCCTTCCCTATATATATTACTCCCTTTGGTTCCTTCCCTATATATGTCACTCCCTTTGGTTCCTTTCCTATATATGTCTCTCCCTTCGGTTCCTCCCCTATATATGTTGCTCCCTTTGGTTCCTTCCCCAGGCGTTATTGTTTCAGTTCCATGTCTGTGCGTTGTTCATGTTTCTCGTTTTGTTCGTTTATTGATTAAATGATTCACTCCCTGAACTTACTTCCCGACTCCCAGCGCCCACGTTACACATTGACATTAATACACGACTAAGTGAAATATTGACTGCAGTGGAAGTTAGACCTCACTTTTTACGTGATTTATTTCTGTTACATGAATTAAACGTTATAGTAGCTGCCTCTTAGAATCAGTTCCCCAGCATCCCTCCCTCAGCGCTATTATAAAATGGGCTATTAGCAGCCTGAGACGGATGAGAGCTCTGCCTGCTGGGAAGGGATGGGCTGGAGCTCTACTCTCTGATAGAAGGATGGGCTGGAGCTGTACTCTCTGATAGAGGGATGGGCTGGAGCTCTACTCTCTGATAGAGGGATGGGCTGGAGCTCTACTCTCTGATAGAGGGATGGGCTGGAGCTCTACTCTCTGATAGAGGGATGGGCTGGAGCTCTACTCTCTGATAGAGGGATGGGCTGGAGCTGTACTCTCTGATAGAAGGATGGGCTGGAGCTCTACTCTCTGATAGAAGGATGGGCTGGAGCTCTACTCTCTGATAGAGGGATGGGCTGGAGCTCTACTCTCTGATAGAGGGATGGGCTGGAGCTCTACTCTCTGATAGAGGGATGGGCTGGAGCTCTACTCTCTGATAGAGGGATGGGCTGGAGCTCTACTCTCTGATAGAGGGATGGGCTGGAGCTCTACTCTCTGATAGAAGGATGGGCTGGAGCTCTACTCTGATAGAGGGATGGGCTGCAGCTCTACTCTCTGATAGTGGGATGGGCTGCAGCTCTACTCTCTGATAGAGGGATGGGCTGGAGCTCTACTCTCTGATAGAAGGATGGGCTGGAGCTCTACTCTCTGATAGAAGGATGGGCTGGAGCTCTACTCTCTGATAGAGGGATGGGCTGGAGCTCTTCTCTCTGATTGAGGGATGGGCTGGAGCTCTACTCTCTGATAGAGGGATGGGCTGGAGCTCTACTCTCTGATAGAGGGATGGGCTGGAGCTCTACTCTCTGATAGAGGGATGGGCTGGAGCTCTACTCTCTGATAGAAGGATGGGCTGGAGCTCTACTCTGATAGAGGGATGGGCTGCAGCTCTACTCTCTGATAGAGGGATGGGCTGGAGCTCTTCTCTCTGATTGAGGGATGGGCTGCATCTCTACTCTCTGATAGAGGGATGGGCTGGAGCTCTACTCTCTGATAGAGGGATGGGCTGGAGCTCTACTCTCTGATAGAGGGATGGGCTGCATCTCTACTCTCTGATAGAGGGATGGGCTGGAGCTCTACTCTCTGATAGAGGGATGGGCTGCATCTCTACTCTCTGATAGAGGGATGGGCTGGAGCTCTACTCTCTGATAGAGGGATGGGCTGGAGAGATTTATGGAAAAAAATCAAGACAAACATTTGACCAACAGGGGGTTCTGGGTAAGTTTGGTGCGGACTCACCTGGGGTGACCGAGAAGCGTTCCGCCTGCCATCTCGACTCCCAGACGGACCCCCGAGCACCGATCGGCCGCGTGTCCTCTCCGACCACAGCTGGTGCAGGGGGGGGCCTCCTCCTCCGGTTCCCTCGGCACGGCCCCTCCCAACTCCATCGGAATGGCAGCGGGGATGCTGGGTGGTGGAACGCACCCTCTCCGAACGCCCGCGGGCAGCCAGCAGATTGTCCAGCAGGATGGACATGTCAATTAGTTCATCTAGGGAGAGAGCGGTGTCCCGACATGCTAGCTCTCTGTGGACGTCCTCCCGGAGACTACACCGGTAGTGGTCGATAAGGGCCCTGTCGTTCCACCCAGATCCAGCTGCCAAGGTCCGGAACTCCAGCGAGTAATCCAGTCGCTCCTCTGGAGGTCAAACACGGCACGAAAGCGGGGGGTAAACTCTGGGTAGTGGTCCTTCGCTGAGTCTGGGCCAGACTGCGTTCGCCCACTCCAGAGCACGACCCTTCAGGCAGGAGACGAGGACACTCACACTCTCCGCTCCCATGGGTCTCACGGTTGCCAGTTGGAGTAAGAACCCCTGGCACCCCGCCGCCGCTCCATCAGAGAGAGTGGAGAGGAGACCACTCCTCTCCCATCGGTCCATTCTCTCTATCATTTGATCCATCGCCGATCCGATCCGATGGAGGACGGTGGTGTGGTGGAGAACCCGTTCCTCCATCGATGGGAGAGGGTTGGCCGCTGCTCCTGCTGACTCCATTTATATGGTGCGGGATTCTGTAACAATCTGGGTGTCGTGGGTGCGAAGTCAGGCGCAGGAAACAGAGAGTTCAAGGTATTTTTAATGCACACACGGTGAACATAGGCCACCCCACGAAACACTGGGCGCTAAAAAACAAATGCCCCAAACAGGGGGACTAAAACAGTCCAGCAAAAACCCATGAACAGGAACAAATACGTTCGACTCAAACACAAACAATACCGCACAAAGAAACAGGCTGACTAATAAAGCCCAACTAATCACCACAATGCATAACATGTGTAACCAATAAACAGACAAGGAGGGGGAGGAAAGAATCAGTGGCAGCTAGTAGGCCGGCGACGACGACCGCCGAGCGCCACCCGAACGGGAAGGGGAGACACCCTCGGTAGGAGTTGTGACAGTCATCCACAAAGCGATGTCCTAACCGACTTGCCAAAAACTATAAGAAATGTGTAGAGTGGTTGAATAGGGTAGGGGAGTAAGATGGAGAATAGGGTTATTTTGCTTAATTTTGTGTCAGGGGCAGCTACATCGCTATATGGAAGACCCGAAAGAATAGTTTTCGGGGACAGGGGTCTGTGGATGTGGTGGGAATGCTGGAGGGGATGTTGGCAGCCAGACTGAGGGTTGAGTTTGCCTATTACAAACTAGTTAACAATATTGAACTATTTATGAGTATATGGGGTATTCAGAGGCTGTTGTGTTTAGTTACTGTGGAGGAGGAATTGGTGTTGTGTTTTAATTGATGTGTTACTATGGTTTTGTATGAGTGTTTATTGTGTTGTGGGCTCCCAGACCCAATAAAGAATGATTTAAAACTCTAACTCTCTCTCTTTCGCGTTCTCCCTCTCTATCTCGTGTTCTCTCTCTCTCTATTTCTCTATCGTTCACTCTGTCTCTGTCACTCTCTAGTTCTCTAAGTCTCTCTCTGTCTTTGTCTCTTGTTTATCACTTCTCACAGGGCAGGAGGAGATGAGAAGAGCAGGCCAATGTAAATCGCATCCATCCTATAATTTCCGTTTAGTTTTTGTTTTTTTGAAGGTCGCTGGGTTTGGAAGAGGAATAGTTATGTTCTTGTTACTTCTGAAATGTGTTGTTGTTCGAAGTGTTTGAGTGTTGATATGGGGAATCTCTTTTATGGTCTTAATTCCTTTTATAGACTAATGGTTCTGTAGGGCCATTTAGACTCGAACACAACAGACACAATCCTATCCGCGACATGAGTGCCAAGCAGATAGCAGCCGATGACTTTGTGTCCAACCATGTTGGCTCCTCGTGGTGAAAGCGGTTGCCATGGAAACCCGACATGTTGTGGCGCTGGTAAGGAGGAAAGTGTAGCTGCATGGCACTCTGGGTATTGGAACAGATAGCACAACACTCTGTGGATTATTACCTCATATGTTAAAACTTCTTGAGGCTATGGGTTCCCCTACAGGAACTCCACCCACCCCCCTTCAGCTGAAACGGTGGCGCAGGGAATGCAAAACTATTCTTAGAAATATTTAACCTCCACACATTAACAAGTCCAATACCTCAAATGAAAGATAAACACCTTGTTCATATACCCAGTGTGTCAGATTTTTTAAAAATGTTTTACGGCGAAAACACAACATATATTTATGTTAGACCACCACCAAATCAAAGAAAAAACGCAGCCATTTTGTACCACAAAAGATAAAATGACAAAAGCAGGATTAGAAATTAAATCAATCACTAACCTCTTGAAAATCTTCATCAGATGACAGTCATATGACATGTTACACAGTACATTTATTTGTTTTGTTCGATAATATGCATATTTATATCCACAAATCTCGGTTTACATTGACGCCGTGTTCAGAAATTCCTCCAAAATATCCGGAGGAATTATAGAAAGCTACGCCAGATAACAGAAATACTCATCATAAACTTTGACTAAAGATACATGTTCTACATATTAATTAAAAATATACACTGGTTCTTAATGCAACCGCTGTGTCACATTTCTTTTTAACGTTACGGAAAAAGCCTAACATTGCAAAAATCTGAGACGGCGCTCAGACGTAACAATATTTCTCCGCCATGTTGGAGTCAACAGAAATACGAAATTACAACATAAATATTCCCTTACCTCTGATGATCTTTGATCAGAATGTAGTGTAAGGAGTCCTAGTTCAAAAATAAATTGTTTTGTTTCATAATGTTCAATTCTAGTGTCCATGTAGCAGCATCTGCTACCACTTTCAGCTCAAATGCCCAAAAAAATTACTTCTGGTCCAGGATAACTTTGCATCAAAACATTCAAAATGACATATTACAGGTCGACGAAACTGGTCAAACTAAGTGCAGAATCAATCTTCAGGATGTTATAATCATATCTCTATCTGTAACTGTGTATATCTCTCCCTATAACTGTGTATATCTCTCCCTCTATCTGTAACTGTGTATATCTCTATCTGTAACTGTGTATATATCTCCCTCTCTCTGTAACTGTGTATATCTCTCCCTCTCTATGTAACTGTGTATATCTCTCCCTGTAACTGTGTATATATCTCCCTCTCTCTGTAACTGTGTATATCTCTCCCTCTCTCTGTAACTGTGTATATCTCTATCTGTAACTGTGTATATCTCTCCCTCTCCCTGTAACTGTACATATCTCTATCTGTAACTGTGTATATCTCTCCCTCTCCCTGTAACTGTGTATATATCTCTATCTGTAACTGTGTATATCTCTCCCTCTCCCTGTAACTGTGTATATCTCTATCTGTAACTGTGTATATCTCTCCCTCTCCCTGTAACTGTATATATATCTATCTGTAACTGTGTATATCTCTCCCTCTCCCTGTAACTGTGTATATCTCTATCTGTAACTGTGTATATCTCTCCCTCTCTCTGTAACTGTGTATGTCTCTCCCTCTCTCTGTAACTGTGTATATCTCTATCTGTAACTGTGTATATCTCTCCCTGTAACTGTGTATATCTCTCCCTGTAACTGTGTATATCTCTCCCTCTCTCTGTAACTGTGTATATCTCTATCTGTAACTGTGTATATCTCTCCCTGTAACTGTGTATATCTCTCCCTGTAACTGTGTATATCTCTCCCTCTCTCTGTAACAGTGTATATCTCTCCCTGTAACTGTGTATATCTCTCCCCTTTCTCCCTGTAACTGTGTATATCTCTATCTGTAACTGTGTATATCTCTATCTGTAACTGTGTATATCTCTCCCTGTAACTGTGTATATCTCTCCCTGTAACTGTGTATATCTCCCTGTAACTGTGTATATATCTCCCTGTAACTGTGTATATCTCTCCCTGTAACTGTGTATATCTCTCCCTCTCTCTGTAACTGTGTATATCTCTATCTGTAACTGTGTATATCTCTCCCTGTAACTGTGTATATCTCTCCCTGTAACTGTGTATATCTCTATCTGTAACTGTGTATCTCTCCCTGTAACTGTGTATATCTCTCCCTGTAACTGTGTATATCTCTCCCTGTAACTGTGTATATCTCTCCCTCTCTCTGTAACTGTGTATATCTCTATCTGTAACTGTGTATATCTCTCCCTCTCTCTGTAACTGTGTATGTCTCTCCCTCTCTCTGTAACTGTGTATATCTCTCCCTGTAACTGTGTATATCTCTCCCTGTAACTGTGTATATCTCTCCCTCTCTCTGTAACAGTGTATATCTCTCCCTGTAACTGTGTATATCTCTCCCCTTTCTCCCTGCAACTGTGTATATCTCTATCTGTAACTGTGTATATCTCTCCCTGTAACTGTGTATATCTCTCCCTGTAACTGTGTATATCTCTCCCTGTAACTGTGTATATCTCTATCTGTAACTGTGTATATCTCTCCCTGTAACTGTGTATATCTCTCCCTGTAATTGTGTATACCTCTCCCTGTAACTGTGTATATCTCTCCCTCTATCTGTAACTGTGTATATCTCTCCCTGTAACTGTGTATATCTCTATCTGTAATTGTGTATATCTCTCCCTGTAACTGTGTATATCTCTCCCTGTAACTGTGTATCTCTCTATCTGTAACTGTGTATATCTCTATCTGTAACTGTGTATATCTCTCCCTGTAACTGTGTATCTCTCTATCTGTAACTGTGTATCTCTCTATCTGTAACTGTGTATATCTCTCCCTGTAACTGTGTATATCTCTCCCTGTAACTGTGTATATCTCTATCTGTAACTGTGTATATCTCTCCCTGTAACTGTGTATCTCTCTATCTGTAACTGTGTATATCTCTATCTGTAACTGTGTATATCTCTCCCTGTAACTGTGTATATCTCTCCCTGTAACTGTGTATCTCTCTATCTGTAACTGTGTATATCTCTATCTGTAACTGTGTATATCTCTCCCTGTAACTGTGTATCTCTCTATCTGTAACTGTGTATATCTCTCCCTGTAACTGTGTCTATCTCTCCCTGTAACTGTGTCTATCTCTCCCTGTAACTGTGTCTATCTCTCCCTCTCTTCTTGTGGGTGTTAATGCTGAGAAGATTGGAAGGCTGTTGTCATGGAGATGAAATGTATTAATAAACATCCTGCACTTCCCCCCCTCTCTCCTTTTATTTTATCTATCCCTCCCTCCCACCCCCTCCCTCACTCCCTCACTCCCACCCCCCTCCCTCACTCCCTCACCCCCCACCCTCACTCCCACCCTCCCTCACTCCCTCCCACCCCCCCTCCCTCCCTCACTCCCACCCCCCCTCCCTCCCTCCCTCACTCCCTCCCTCCCTCACTCCCTCACTCCCACCCCCCCTCCCTCCCTCCCTCACTCCCACCCCCCTCCCTCCATCCCACCCCCCTCCCTCCCTGCCTCTCTCCTTTATTTTATCTATCCCTCCCTCCCTCACTCCCACCCCCCTCCCTCCCTCCCTCACACCCTCACTCCCACCCTCCCTCCCTCCCTCCCTCACTCCCTCACTCCCACCCCCCCTCCCTCCCTCCCTCACTCCCACCCCCCTCCCTCCATCCCACCCCCCTCCCTCCCTGCCTCTCTCCTTTATTTTATCTATCCCTCCCTCCCTCACTCCCACCCCTCTCCCTCCCTCCCTCACTCACTCACTCCCTGCCTCCCTCCCTCCCTCCCTCTCTCCTTTATTTTATCTATCCCTCCCTCCCTCCCCACCCTCCCTCCCTCCTTTATTTTATCTATCCCTCCCTCACCCCCCCTCCCTCCCTCACTCCCACCCCCCCTCCCTCCCTCCCTCCCCCCTCTCTCCTTTATTTTATCTTTCCCTCACTCGCTCCCTCCCTCACTCACTCCCTCCCTCCCCCCTCTCTCCTTTATTTTATCTATCCCTCCCTCCCTCCCTCCTTTATTTTATCTATCCCTCACCCTCCCTCCCTCCCTCACTCCCACCCCCCCTCCCTCACTCCCACCCCCCCTCCCTCACTCACTCCAGTCCCCCCTCCTCACTCACTCCCTCCCTCCCTCAATCCCACGCCCCCTCCCTCAATCCCACGCCCCTCCCTCCCTCATTTTACCCTCCCTCCCTCATTGTTAGCTTGATAGCTTTGTTAGGGCGATTACAAGGAGACAGCCATCAGAGATGGTGGTGCAATAATGTATTTTAAAGTTAATCAGGAGTCAAATAAAATTGTATTTGCGCTGAATACAACCTTACAGTGAAATGCTTACTTACAAGCCGTCATCCTACAATGCAATTTTAAGGAAATACCTAAAAAAAAGAGATTATGATAACAAATAATTAAAGAGCAGCAGTAAATAACAGTATCAGGGCTATATACAGGGGGTACCAGTACAGAATCAATGTGGAGGCTTAATACAGGGGGTACCAGTACAGGAGTCAATGTGGAGGCTATATACAGGGGGTACCAGTACAGAATCAATGTGGAGGCTTAATACAGGGGGTACCAGTACAGAGTCAATGTGGAGGCTATATACAGGGGGTACCAGTACAGAATCAATGTGGAGGCTATATACAGGGGGTGCCAGTACAGAGTCAATGTGGAGGCTATATACAGGGGGTACCAGTACAGAATCAATGTGGAGGCTATATACAGGGGGTGCCAGTACAGAGTCAATGTGGAGGCTATATACAGGGGGTACCGGTACAGAGTCAATGTGGAGGCTATATACAGGGGTACCGGTACAGAGTCAATGTGGAGGCTATATACAGGGGGTACCGGTACAGAGTCAATGTGGAGGCTATATACAGGGGGTACCGGTACAGAGTCAATGTGGAGGCTATATACAGGGGGTACCGGTACAGAGTCAATGTGGAGGCTATATACAGGGGGTACCGGTACAGAGTCAATGTGGAGGCTATATACAGGGGGTACCGGTACCGAGTCAATGTGGAGGCTATATACAGGGGGTACCAGTACAGAGTCAATGTGGAGGCTGTATACAGGGGTTACCGGTACAGAGTCAATGTGGAGGCTATATACAGGGGGTACCGGTACAGAGTCAATGTGGAGGCTATATACAGGGGGTACCGGTACAGAGTCAATGTGGAGGCTATATACAGGGGGTACCGGTATAGAGTCAATGTGGAGGCTATATACAGGGGGTGCCAGTACAGAGTCAATGTGGAGGCTATATACAGGGGGTACCGGTACAGAGTCAATGTGGAGGCTTAATACAGGGGGTACCGGTACAGAGTCAATGTGGAGGCTATATACAGGGGGTACCGGTACAGAGTCAATGTGGAGGCTATATACAGGGGGTACCGGTACAGAGTCAATGTGGAGGCTATATACAGGGGGTACCGGTACAGAGTCAATGTGGAGACTATATACAGGGGGTACCGGTACAGAGTCAATGTGGAGGCTATATACAGGGGGTACCGGTACCGAGTCAATGTGGAGGCTATATACAGGGGGGTACCGGTACAGAGTCAATGTGGAGGCTGTATACAGGGGGTACCGGTACAGAGTCAATGTGGAGGCTATATACAGGGGTACCGGTACAGAGTCAATGTGGAGGCTATATACAGGGGGTACCAGTACAGAGTCAATGTGGAGGCTATATACAGAGTATTACGGTACAGAGTCAATGTGGAGGCTATATACAGGGGGTACCGGTACAGAGTCAATGTGGAGGCTATATACAGGGGGTACCGGTACAGATTCAATGTGGAGGCTATATACAGGGGGTACCAGTACAGAGTCAATGTGGAGGCTATATACAGAGTATTACGGTACAGAGTCAATGTGGAGGCTATATACAGGGGGTACCGGTACAGAGTCAATGTGGAGGCTATATACAGGGGGTACCGGTACAGAGTCAATGTGGAGGCTATATACAGGGGGTACCGGTACAGAGTCAATGTGGAGGCTATATACAGGGGGTACCGGTACAGAGTCAATGTGGAGGCTATATACAGGGGTACCTGTACAGAGTCAATGTGGAGGCTATATACAGGGGGTACCGGTACAGAGTCAATGTGGAGGCTATATATATCCGGCGGGTACCGGTAAAGAGTCAATGTGGAGGCTATATACAGGGGGTACTGGTACAGAGTCAATGTGGAGGCTATATACAGGGGGGTACCGGTACAGAGGCAATGTGGAGGCTATATACAGGGGGTACCGGTACAGAGTCAATGTGGAGGCTATATACAGGGGGTACCGGTACAGAGTCAATGTGTTGGCTATATACAGGGGGTACCGGTACAGAGTCAATGTGGAGGCTATACACAGGGGGTACCGGTACAGAGTCAATGTGGAGGCTATATACAGGGGGTACCGGTACAGAGTCAATGTGGAGGCTATATACAGGGGGGTACCGGTACAGAGTCAATGTGGAGGCTATATACAGGGGGTACCGGTACAGAGTCAATGTGGAGGCTATATACAGGGGGTACCGGTACAGAGTCAATGTGGAGGCTATATACAGGGGGTACCGGTACAGAGTCAATGTGGAGGCTATACACAGGGGGTACCGGTACAGAGTCAATGTGGAGGCTATATACAGGGGGTACCGGTACAGAGTCAATGTGGAGGCTATATACAGGGGGGTACCGGTACAGAGTCAATGTGGAGGCTTTATACAGGGGGTACCGGTACAGAGTCAATGTGGAGGCTATATACAGGGGGTACCGGTACATAGTCAATGTGGAGGCTATATACAGGGGGTTCCGATACAGAGTCAATGTGGAGGCTATATACAGGGGGTACCGGTACAGAGTCAATGTCCGGGGGCACCGGTGTCGAGGTAATTGAGGTAATATGTACATTTAAGTAGAGTTATTAAAGTGACTATGCGTAGATAATAACAGAAAGTAGCAGCAGCGTGGAAGAGGAGGGTGGGGGGTGGGGCAATGCAAATAGTCTGTTTAGCCATTTGATTAGGTGATCAGGAGTCTTATGGCTTGGGGGGGTAGGAGCTGTTTAGAAGCCTCTTGGACCTAGACTTGGCACTTAGCTATGTTAAGTTCTCTCTCTCTCTCTCTCTCTCTCTCTCTCTCTCTCTCTCTCTCTCTCTCTCTCTCTCTCTCTCTCTCTCTCTCTCTCTCTCTCTCTCTCTCTCTCTCTCTCTCTCTCTCTCTCTCTCTCTCTCTCTCTCTCTCTCTCTCTCTCTCTCTCTCTCTCTCTCTCTCTCTCTCTCTCTCTCTCTCTCTCTCTCTCTCTCTCTCTCTCTCTCTCTCTCTCTCATTAAGACAGCCTCTTGGACCTAGACTTGGCACTTAGCTATGTTAAGTGCTCTCTCTCTCTCTCTCTCATTAAGACAGCCTCTTGGACCTAGACTTGGCACTTAGCTATGTTAAGTGCTCTCTCTCTCTCATTAAGACAGCCTTTTGGACCTAGACTTGGCACTTAGCTATGTTAAGTGCTCTCTCTCTCTCATTAAGACAGCCTTTTGGACCTAGACTTGGCATTTAGCTATGTTAAGTTCTCCCTCTCTCTCTCTCTCTCTCTCTCATTAAGACAGCCTCTTGGACCTAGACTTGGCATTTATCTATGTTAAGTGCTCTCTCTCTCTCTCATTAAGACAGCATCTTTGTTTCCAAGTGCAGAGGCATTTCACTCCAGCAGCAATATGAACAGAGAGTGACCGCGCTGCAGATATGACACTCTAGGTTACTCTCTGCAGTCTAACCTCTGCAGTCTAACCTCTGCAGTCTAACCTCTGCAGTCTAACCTCTGCAGTCTAACCTCTGCAGTCTACCCTCTGCAGTCACTGACAGGTTTCAGCCTCTCATCTACAGGGTTCTCAGCCTCTCATCTATATTGTCACTGACAGGTCTCAGCTTGTCATCTATAGGGGGCCTCAGCATCTCATCTATAGGGTCACTGACAGGACTCAGCCTGTCATCTATAGGGTCACTGACATGTCTCAGCGTCTCATCTATAGGGTCACTGACAGGCCTCAGCCTCTCATCTATAGGGTCACTGACAGGACTCAGCCTCTCATTTAAAGGGTCACTGACTGGTCTCAGCCTCTCATCTATATGGGTCTCAGCATCTCATCTATAGGGTCACTGACATGTCTCAGCCTGTCATCTATAGGGGGCCTCAGCATCTCATCTATAGGCTCACTGACAGACCTCAGCCTCTCATCTATAGGGTCACTGACAGGTCTCAGCCTCATCTTTAGGGTCACTGACAGGCCTCAGCCTCTTATCTATAGGGCTACTGACAGGCCTCAGCCTCTCATCCATAGGGTCACTGACAGGCCTCAGCCTCTCATCTATAGGGTCACTGACAGGTCTCAGCATCTCTTCTATAGGGTCACTGACAGGTCTCAGTCTCTCATCTATAGGGTCACTGACAGGACTCAGCCTCTCATTTAAAGGGTCACTGACTGGTCTCAGCCTCTCATCTATATGGGTCTCAGCATCTCATCTATAGGGTCACTGACATGTCTCAGCCTGTCATCTATAGGGGGCCTCAGCATCTCATCTATAGGGTCACTGACAGACCTCAGCCTCTCATCTATAGGGTCACTGACAGGTCTCAGCCTCATCTTTAGGGTCACTGACAGGTCTCAGCCTGTCATCTATAGTGGTCTCAGCCTCATCTATAGAGTCACTGACATCTCTCAGCCTGTCATCTATAGGGTCACTGACAGGCCTCAGCCTCTCATCTATAGGGTCACTGACAGGCCTCAGCCTCTTATCTATAGGGCTACTGACAGGCCTCAGCCTCTCATCCATAGGGTCACTGACAGGCCTCAGCCTCTCATCTATAGGGTCACTGACAGGTCTCAGCATCTCTTCTATAGGGTCACTGACAGGTCTCAGCCTCTCATCTATAGGGTCACTTACAGGTCTCAGCATCTCATCTATAGGGTCACTGACAGGCCTCAGCCTGTCATCTATAGGGGGCCTCAGCCTCTCATCTATAGAGTCACTGATAGGACTCAGCATCTCATCTATAGGGTCACTGACAGGTCTCAGCATCTCATCTATAGGGTCACTGACAGGCCTCAGCCTCTCATCTATAGGGGGCCTCAGTCTCTCATCCATAAGGTCACTGTCAGGCCTCAGCCTCTCATCTATAGTGGTATCAGCCTCATCTATAGGGTCACTGACATGCCTCAGCCTCTCATCTATAGTGGACTCAGCCTCATCTATAGGGTCACTGACATATTTAAGCCTCTCGTATATAGGGGACCCACCCTCACATCTATAGGGTCACTGACAGGCCTCAGCCTCTCATCTATATGGGTCTCAGCCTCTCATCTATAGTGGTCTCAGCCTCATCTATAGGGTCACTGACAGGCCTCAGCCTCTCAACTATAGGGTCACTGACAGGCCTCAGCCTCTTATCTATAGGGCTACTGACAGGCCTCAGCCTCTCATCCATAGGGTCACTGACAGGCCTCAGCCTCTCATCTATAGGGGGCTTTAGCCTCTCATCTATAGGGCTACTGACAGGCCTCAGCCTCTTATCTATAGGGCTACTGACATGCCTTAGCCTCTCATCTATAGGGCTACTGACAGGCCTCAGCCTCTCCTCTATCGGGGGTCTCAGCCTCTCATCTACAGGGCTCTCAGGCTCTCATCTATAGTGGCCTCAGGCTCTCATCTAAAGGGTCACTGACAGGCCTCAGCATCTCATCTATAGGGTCACTGACAGGTCTCAGCCTCTCATCCATAGGGTCACTGACAGGCCTCAGCCTCTCCTCACATTACTGTGCCTAATGCTCCGTCACTGTTCCCACAGGATTCACTCTCACCTCCCAATAATGTTATCCAGATATTTGTGGAAGTATGGAACGCTTTTCCTTATATGGTGAACTACTTGAGTTCTGCTGCATGATGTGTGGCAGCTTGTGGCAGTTACTCTGTTACAACTCTGGCCTAGCTGCTACAAGGTTTATTTTCATTTTATTTTGATGATTCAATGTGCAGCTGCGTCTTGGCACGGTGATTGGCCAGACTTACAAACGGAAACCTACAGTAGTATTGATGCTGTTGCTGCAATACTGGAAATGTATGGGCTGAGGGCCCTGAGCCTATCTGCCTCCCTAGTCCCTATATAGTTCCCTACCTTTGACCAGAGCCCATAGGTAATATGGTTCCATTTGGGACACACACAATCCTGCCTGCCTTCCAGAGTGCTGCTCAGGGTCTCTGTGACCCTATAGACTCCCAGTTAGATAGCAAATGTTCCTTTTTTCCAAAAATATTATTTTTGTAGGCAAAATAGCTCCCATTTGTTCTTCACGTTTGGCTGAGAAATCGACCGGAAAATGCGGTCACTACAACTCCGAACTTTTTTTCCAAATTAGCTCCATAATATCGACAGAAACATGGCAAACATTGTTTAGAATCAATCCTCAAGGTGTTTTTCACATAACAATTCGATAATATATCCGCCGGGACAATTGGTTTCTCATTAGAAGCGATTGGAATAATGGCTTCCTCAGTACTTTACGCAAGATTTTCTGCGGGAGTCATCATGTGACCACTTGCTCAATGTGGTCCCTTACGGCTATTCTTCAATTTAAATGCGTAAAAAGACGTCACAATGCTGTAGACACCTTGGGGAATACGTAGAAAGCGTAAGCTCATTCGTAGCCCATTCACAGCCATATAAGGAGTCATTGGCATGAAGCGCTTTAAAAAAAATGGGGCACTTCCTGATTGGATTTTTATCTGGGTTTCACCTGTAACATGAGTTCTGTTGCACTCACAGACAATATCTTTGCAGTTCTGGAAACGTCGGAGTGTTTTCTATCCAAAGCTGTCAATTATATGCATAGTCGAGCATCTTGTCGTGACAAAATATCCTGTTTAAAACGGGAACATTTTTTTATCCAAAAATGAAAATACTGCCCCCTAGTCACAACACGTCCAATACAGCAAATGAAAGATAAACAATTTGTTAATCTACCCATCATGTCCGATTTCAAAAATGCTTTACAGCGAAAGCACAACATATGATTATGTTAGGTCATAGACAAGTCAAAAAAACACAGCCATTTTTCTAGCCAAAGAGAGGAGTCACAAAAAAGTAGAAATATATATAAAATTAATCACTAACCTTTGATTATCTTCATCAGATGACACTCATAGGACATCATGTTACACAATACATGTGTAACATGTTTTGTTCGATAATGTGCATATTTATATCCAAAAATCTCTGTTAACATTGTCGCGTTACGTGCAGTAATGTTTTGATTCCAAAACATCCAGTGATTTTGAAGAAATACTCATAATAAACATTGATAAAAGATACAAGTGTTATTCACAGAATTAAAGATAGGCTTCTCCTTAACGTCTTATGGTATAGGGGATGTTTGCATCCCACTTGGCCAAGAGCCAGGGAAAATGCAGTGCGGAAAATAAAAAAAAAATGATATAAAAATCAAACTTTCATTAAATCACACATGTAAGATACTAAATTAAAGCTACACTCGTTGTGAATTCAGCCAACATGTCAGATTTTTAAAAGGCTTTTCAGCGAAAGCATAAGAAGCTATTACCTGATGATAGCACAACAGTAAACAAAGAGAGTAGCATATTTCAACTCTGCAGGCTCTACACAAAACGCAGAAATAAAATATTATACATGCCTTACCTTTGACGAGCTTCTTTTGTTGGCACTCCAATATGTCCCATAAACATCACAATTGGTCCTTTTGTTCGATTAATTCCGTCCATATATATCCAAAATATCAATTTATTTGACGCGTGTCAGATTTCAAAAAAACTTTACGGAAAAAGCATAATCTGAGAACGGCGCTCAGAACCCATAACAGCCAGAGGAATATCTGCCATTTTGGAGTCAACAGAAGTTCGAAATTACACCATAAATATTCACTTACACTCCCAGAAATCGCAGTTCGACCATAAATGACTGATTTGTTCCATAAAGTTCCATCATTTATGTCCAAATAGCCACATTGCATGTTCAGCCCAGTAATCCATCTTCATGAGGCGCAGGCACTTCGTCCAGACAACAACTCCAAAAGTTCTGTTACAGTTCTTTAGAAACATGTCAAACGATGTATAGAATCAATCTTTAGGATGTTTTTAACATAAAACATCAATAATAATGTTCCAACAGGAGAATTCCTTTGTCTGAAGAAAAGCACTGAAACGAGAGGTAACTCTGTCGGGGGCGCGCGTCACGATCCTGAGAAACTCTGCCAGACCACTTACTCAAAGAGGTCTCATGAGCCCCTCCTTTATAGTAAATCAAATCAAATCAAATCAAATTTTATTTGTCACATACACATGGTTAGCAGATGTTAATGCGAGTGTAGCGAAATGCTTGTGCTTCTAGTTCCGACAATGCAGTAATAACAAGTAATCTAACTAACAATTCCAAAACTACTGTCTTGTACACAGTGTAAGGGGATAAAGAATATGTACATAAGGATATATGAATGAGTGATGGTACAGAGCAGCATAGGCAAGATACAGTAGATGGTATCGGGTACAGTATGTACAAATGAGATGAGTATGTAAACAAAGTGGCATAGTATAGTATAAAGTGGCTAGTGATACATGTATTACATAAGGATACCGTCGATGATATAGAGTACAGTATATACGTATGCATATGAGATGAATAATGTAGGGTAAGTAACATTTATATAAGGTAGCATTGTTTAAAGTGGCTAGTGATATATTTACATCATTTCCCATCAATTCCCATTATTAAAGTGGCTGGAGTTGAGTCAGTGTCAGTGTGTTGGCAGCAGCCACTCAGTGTTAGTGGTGGCTGTTTAACAGTCTGATGGCCTTGAGATAGAAGCTGTTTTTCAGTCTCTCGGTCCCAGCTTTGATGCACCTGTACTGACCTCGCCTTCTGGATGATAGCGGGGTGAACAGGCAGTGGCTCGGGTGGTTGATGTCCTTGATGATCTTTATGGCCTTCCTGTGACATCGGGTGGTGTAGGTGTCCTGGAGGGCAGGTAGTTTGCCCCCGGTGATGCGTTGTGCAGACCTCACTACCCTCTGGAGAGCCTTACGGTTGAGGGCGGTGCAGTTGCCATACCAGGCGGTGATACAGCCCGCCAGGATGCTCTCGATTGTGCATCTGTAGAAGTTTGTGAGTGCTTTTGGTGACAAGCCGAATTTCTTCAGCCTCCTGAGGTTGAAGAGGCGCTGCTGCGCCTTCTTCACGATGCTGTCTGTGTGAGTGGACCAATTCAGTTTGTCTGTGATGTGTATGCCGAGGAACTTAAAACTTGCTACCCTAGAATCCTCATTCAAGTTTCTAAAGACGGTTGACATCTAGTGGAATCCGTAGGAAGTGCAACTTTATCCATATCTTAATGTGTATTCGGTAGGCCAAGCTACAAGCCTCAGATGTCCCGCTTCCTGGTTGGATTTCTCTCAGATTTTTGCCTGCCATATGAGTTCTGTTATACTCACAGACATCATTCAAACAGTTTTAGAAACTTCAGAGTGTTGTCTATCCAATACTACTAATAATATGCATATATTAGCATCTGGGTCAGAGTAGGAGGCAGTTCACTCTGGGCACGCTATTCATCCAAAAGTGAAAATGCTGCCCCCTATCCCAAATGAGTTTTAACGACCGTTCCACGGGTGCCTGTTCATTAATTGTTTATGGTTCATTGAACAAGAATGGGAAACAGTGTTTAAATCCTTTACAATGAAGATCTGTGAAGTTATTTGGATTTTTACGAATTATCTTTGAAAGACAGGGTCCTGTAAAAGGGACAGTTTATCACCTTGATTACAGGAAATCTTCATGTATTTCCAATATCAGCTCCAGTGCCTTTCCGTTCACCTTCACACCCCTGGGGCAGACTACACTCACTCATAGGACCTACTTGTCACGATCGTCGTAAGAAGCGGACCAAAATGCAGCGTGGTATGTGTTAATAATGATATTTTAATTAAAGAAAGCACTGAACACTGAATACAAAACAATAAGCCCATGTAGTACTTTGTAGGTTAGCAGTAAAACCTTGAAATCAGCCCTTGCCTCAGCCCCTCCCTCCACCTACCCAGCGTAGGGTAGGTGGAGGGAGTCTGGAAGGGCATCTAGGCATCTTTAGGTTGTCCGAGATAGATATAGTGCGGCTTTTGATGATCGTTGGTTGGGGTCTGAGAAGATTATTTGTTGTGATTGCAAACATAATAAAATGGTGGTCCGATAGTCCAGGATTTGGAGGAAAAACATTAAAATCCACAACATTTATTCCACGGGACAAAACTAGGTCCAGAGTATGACTGTGACAGTGAGTGGGTCCGGAGACATGTTGGACAAAACCCACTGAGTCGATGATGGCTCCGAATGCCTTTTGGAGTGGGTCTGTGGACTTTTCCATGTGAATTTTGAATTCACACATATTTTTTTAAATATTATCGCCATGAATACGAGGTCCGATTAGGAATTCAGAGAACTCAGTGAGGAACGCTGTATATGGCCCAGGAGGCCTGTAAACAGTAGCTGTAAAAAGTGATTGAGTAGGCTGCATAGATTTCATGACTAGAAGCTCAAAAGACAAAAACGCAGTCTATTTTTCCGGAAATTGAAATTTGCTGTCGTAAGTGTTAGCAACACCTCAGCCTTTGCAGGATGCACGGGGGATATGGTCACTAGTGTAGCCAGGAGGTGAGGCCTCATTTAACACAGTAAATTCATTAGGCTTGAGCCATGTTTCAGGCAGGCCAAACACATCAAGATTATGATCAGTGATTAGTTATTTGACTATAACTGCCTTGGTAGTGAGGGATCTAACATTAAGTAGCCCTATTTTGAGATGTGAAGTATCACAATCTCTTTCAATAATGGCAGGAATGGAGGAGGTCTTTGTTCCAGTGAGATTGCTAAGGCGATCACAGCCATGTTTAGTTTTGCCCGACCTCGATCGAGGCACAGACACGGTCTCAATGGTGATAGCTGAGCTGACTACACTGACTGTGCTAGTGGCAGACTCCACTAAGCTGGCAAGCTGGCTAACAGCCTGCTGCCTGGCCTGCACCCTATTTCATTGTGGAGCTAGAGGAGTTAGAGCCCTGTCTATGTTGGTAGATAAGATGAGAGCACCCCTCCAGCTAGGATGGAGTCCGTCACTCCTCAGCAGGCCAGGCTTGGTCCTGTTTGTGGGTGAGTCTCAGAAAAAGGGTCAATTATCTACAAATTCTATCTTTTGTGAGGGGCAGAAAACAATTTTCAACCAGCGATTGAGTTGTGATACTCTGCTATAGAGCTCATCACTCCACCTAACTGGAAGGGAGCCAGAGACAATTACTCGATGCCGACACATCTTTCTAGCTGATTTACACACTGAAGCTATGTTGCTCTTGGTGACCTCTGACTGTTTCATCCTAACATCGTTGGTGCCGATTTGGATAACAATATCTCTATACTCTCTACACTCGCCAGTTTTAGCATTAGCCAGCACCATCTTCAGATTAGCCTTAACGTCGGTAGCCCTGTCCCCCGGTAAACAGTGTATGATCGCTGGATGATTCGTTTTAAGTCTAACACTGCGGGTAATGGAGTCGCCAATGACTAGGGTTTTCAATTTGTCAGAGCAAATGGTGGGAGGCTTTGACGGCTCAGACCCCATAACGGGTGGAGGAGAGACCAGAGAAGGCTCAGTCTCTGACTCGTTGCTTAATGGGGAGAACCTGTTGAAAGTTTATATCGATTGAATGAGCGACACCGGTTGAGCATGCCAGCACCATCAGTCGCTTGGCCTGTACCTTATTCCCTAAAATACTTAATTTTAATTAAATAATTAATTAAATTCCTTAATATGGAATGTAGAATAGAATATCCAATATACGTGTTCATATGGGCAGAATATTGTTGATAATAAATAAATACAAATAAAAAAATGCTCTGCTTTCGTTGACTTCGTTTTAAAATCAAATCAAATTATATTTTGTCACAAGCGCCAAATACAACAAGTGTAGACTTTTCTGTGAAATGCTGATTTACAAGCCAACAGAGACTGGAGGCTATATACAGGGTATTACGGTACAGAGTCAATGTGGAGGCTATATACAGGGTATTACGGTACAGAGTCAAAGTGGAGGCTATATACAGGGTATTACGGTACAGAGTCAATGTGGAGGCTATATACAGGGTATTACGGTACAGAGTCAATGTGGAGGCTATATACAGGGTATTACGGTACAGAGTCAAAAAGGAGGCTATATACAGGGTGTTACGGTACAAAGTCAGTGTGGAGGATATATACAGGGTGTTACGGTACAGAGTCAATGTGGAGGCTATATACAGGGGGTAAAGGTACAGAGTCAATGTGGAGGCTATATACAGGGTATTACGGTACAGAGTCAAAAAGGAGGCTATATACAGGGTGTTACGGTACAGAGTCAGTGTGGAGGATATATACAGGGTGTTACGGTACAGAGTCAATGTGGAGGCTATATACAGGGGGTAAAGGTACAGAGTCAAAAAGGAGGCTATATACAGGGTGTTACGGTACAGAGTCAATGTGGAGGCTATATACAGGGTATTACGGTACAGAGTCAATGTGGAGGCTATATACAGGGGGTACTGGTACAGAGTCAATGTGGAGGCTATATACAGGGTGTTACGGTACAGAGTCAATGTGGAGGCTATATACAGGGGGTACTGGTACAGAGTCAATGTGGAGGCTATATACAGGGGGTACCAGTACAGAGTGAATGTGGAGGCTATATACAGTGGGTACCGGTACAGAGTCAATGTGGAGGCTATATACAGGAGGTACCGGTACAGAGTCAGTGTGGAGGCTATATACAGGGGGCACCGGTACAGAGTCAATGTGCTGGGGTACAGGCTAGTTTAGGTAATCTGTACATGTAGGTGGGGGCGAAGTAACTATGCATTGGTAACAAACACACAGCGAGTAGCAGCAGTGTGCAAAAGGGGGGGGGGGTCAATGTAAATAGTCCAGTGGCGATTTTATGAATTGTTCAGCATTCTTATGGCTTGGGGGTAGAAGCTGTTGAGGAGCCTTTTGGTCCTAGACTTGGCACTCCGGTACCGCTTGCCATGCTGTAGTAGAGAAAAAAGGTCTATCTTGAGTGACTGGAGTCTCTGACAATTTTAATGGCTTTCCTCTGACACCGCCTGGTATAGAGGTACTGGATGGTAGGAAGCTTTGCTCCAGTGATGTACTCGGCCATACGCACTACCCTCTGTAGCTTCTTATGGTCGGATGCCGAGCAGCTGCCATACCAGGAGGTGATGCAACCGGTCAGGATCCTCTCGAGTGAACTCCAAGCGGCCTGTCATGTGCCTTTTACTGAGGAGTGGCTTCCGTCTGGCCACTGTACCATAAAGGCCTGATTGGTGGACTGCTACAGAGATTGTTGTCCTTCTGGAAGGATCTCTCATCTCCACAGAGGAACTCTGGAGCTCTGTCAGAGTTACCATCGGGTTCTTGGTCACCTCCCTTCTCCTCCCTTCTCCTCTCAGTTTGGCCAGGCGGACAGTTCTAGGAAGACTTTGGATGGTGTATAAACACACCCAGTAACTACAAAGATTCAGGCGTCCTTCCAGCTCAGTTGCCGGAGAAGAAGGAAAAAGATGCGTGTTTTTGGAATATTTGTATTCTGTACAGGCTTCCTTCTTTTTACACTGCCAATTAGGTTAGTATTGTGGAGTAACTGTTTTAAAGTCACCATTGGCCTCATGGTTAAATCCCTGAGCGTTTTCCTTCCTCTCTGGCAACTGAGTTAGGAAGGACGCCTGTATTTTTGTAGTGACTGAGAGTATTGATACACCATCCAAAGTGTAACTAATAACTTCACCATGATCAAAGGGATACTCAATGTCTGCATTATTTTTATTTTTTACCCATCTACCAATAGGTGCCCTTCTTTGCGAGGCATTGGAAAACCTCCCAGGTTTTTTTTGTACAATCTGTGTTTGAAATTCACTGCTCGACTGAGGGACCTTACAGATAATTGTATGTGTGGGGGTACAGAGATGAGGTAGTCATTCACAAATCATGTTAAACACTATTATTGAACACAGATTCTATGCAACTCATTATGTGACTTGTTAAGCATATTTTTTACTCCTGAACGTATTTAGGGTTGGCATAACGAAGGGGTTGATTCAAGAAATGTCTGCTTTTCATTTTTATTAATTTTAAAAAAAGCAACAACTAATAAAAACAGAATTCCACTGATATTATGGGGTATTGTGTGTAGGCCAGCGGCATGATCTGAATTTACTCCATTTTAAATTCAGGCTGTAACACAACAAAATGTGGAATAAGTCAAGGGGTGTATTCACTCATTGGCCAGTTTGTTAGGTACACCCATCTAGTTCCGGGTAAGACCCCCTTAGCCTCTAGAACAGACGGAATTTTTCAGGTCATGGAAATGTTACTCAATTGGTATCAAGGGGCCTAACGTGTGCTAATCGTCTCAGGGAAGCTGCGTGCTCGTCATCCTCAACATTGTCTTGACCTGACTGCAGTTTGACTTCTTTATCGACTTCAGTGGGCAAATGCTCCCCTTCAATGGCCACTGGCACGCTGGGGAAGTGTGCTCTTCAAGGATTAATCCCGGTTTCAACTGTACCTGGCAGCGTGTGTGACGTCGTGTGGGCGAGCAGTTTGCTGATGTCAACGTTGTGAACAGAGCGCCCCACGGTGGCAATGGGGTTATGGCATGGGCAGGAATAAGCTACAGACAATGAACACAATTGTATTGGCAATATGGCAATATGAATGCACAAAGACATCGTGACAAGATCCTAAGGTCCATTGTGGTGCCATTCATCCTCCTCCATCACCCCCATGTTTCAGCATGATAATGCACGGCCCCATGTCACAAGGATCTGTACACAATTCCTGGAAGCTGAATATGTCCCAGGTCTTCCATGACCTGAATACTGCATGTCATCCATTGAGCATGTTTGGGATGCTCTGGATCGACGTGTATGCAGCGTGTTCCAGTTCCCAACAATATCCAGCATCTTCCTACACCCATTGAAGAAATGTAGGACTAAATTCCACAGGCCACAATCAACAGCCTGATCAACTCTATGTGAAGGAAGTGTATCGAGGCAAATGGAGGTCACACCAGATACTGACTGGTTTTCTGATCCAAGCCACTACCTTTTTCTTTTAAGGTATCTGTGACCAACAGATATCTGTGTTGCCAGTCATGTGGAAACTATAGATTAGGGCCCCATGTATTTATTTCAATTGACTGATTAACTTAAATGAACGGACACACTCAGTACTGCAAGGCAAAAACCAACCAACATGGATCTCTTTAACAAAGTGTCATGACCCTGCCCTGACCCTGTCCTGACCCTGTCCTGACCCTACCCTCGTGTCCTGACCCTGTCCTGACCCTGCCCTCGTGCCCTGACCCTGCCCTGACCCTGTCCTGACCCTGTCCTGACCCTACCCTCGTGTCCTGACCCTGTCCTGACCCTGTCCTGACCCTACCCTCGTGTCCTGACCCTGTCCTGACCCTGCCCTCGTGTCCTGACCCTGCCCTCGTGTCCTGACCCTGCCCTGACCCTGCCCTCGTGTCCTGACCCTGCCCTCGTGTCCTGACCCTGTCCTGACCCTGTCCTGACCCTACCCTCGTGTCCTGACCCTGTCCTGACCCTGCCCTCGTGTCCTGACCCTGCCCTCGTGTCCTGACCCTGCCCTGACCCTGCCCTCGTGTCCTGACCCTGCCCTCGTGTCCTGTCCTGACCCTGCCCTTGTGTCCTGACGCTGCTCTCGTTCCCTGACCCTGCCCGGACTCTGTCCTGACCCGGCCCTCGTGTCCTGACCCTGCCCTGACCCTGTCCTCGTGCCCTGACCCTGTCCTCGTGCCCTGACCCTGTCCTCGTGCCCTGACCCTGTCCTCGTGCCCTGACCCTGTCCTCGTGCCCTGACCCTGCCCTCATGCCCTGACCCTGCCATCGTCCCCTGATCCTGCCCTCGTGCCATGACCCTGCACTCGTGCCATGACCCTGCCCTGACCATGCCCTCGTGCCCTGACCCTGTCCTCGTGCCTGACCCTGTCCTCGTGCCCTGACCCTGTCCTCGTGCCCTGACCCTGTCCTCGTGCCCTGACCCTGCCCTCGTGCCCTGACACTGCCCTCGTGCCCTGACCCTGCCCTCGTGCTCTGACCCTGTCCTCGTGCCCTGACCCTGCCATCGTCCCCTGACCCTGCCCTCGTGCCCTGACCCTGCCCTGACCCTGCCCTCGTGCCCTGACCCTGTCCTCGTGCCCTGACCCTGCCCTCGTGCCCTGACCCTGCCCTCGTGTCACTAAACGGGGAAGATTCTAGGTGCCCATCTGAACAATCACTGTTAAAAAATAGATATATATCCTTTTGGGGATTGTATACAGTGTGGTTGGTTTAGCCTTTGTCTGAGAGACTTACTGACTCGATCGGTAAAATATAGAAAAGCAAAGTTTCATGTCCTGGCTGGAGAAATTGTGGCTACTATTCCACTATGCATTACTCCATTAATGGCCTCATAACAGACAAAGAAAAGCCTCTACTCTTCCACTATCCATTACTCCGTTAATGGCCTCATAACAGACAAATAAAAGCCTACTCTTCCACCATCCATTACTCCATTAACGGCCTCATAACAGACACATAAAAGCCTCTACTCTTCCACCATCCATTACTCCATTAATGGCCTCATAACAGACAAATAAAAGCCTCTACTCTTCCACCATCCATTACTCCATTAACGGCCTCATAACAGACACATAAAAGCCTCTACTCTTCCACCATCCATAGCTCCATTAATGGCCTCATAACAGACACATAAAAGCCTCTACTCTTCCACCATCCATTACTCCATTAACGGCCTCATAACAGACAAATAAAAGCCTCTACTCTTCCACCATCCATTACTCCATTAACGGCCTCATAACAGACACATAAAAGCCTCTACTCTTCCACCATCCATTACTCCATTAATGGCCTCATAACAGACACATAAAAGCCTCTACTCTTCCACCATCCATAGCTCCATTAATGGCCTCATAACAGACACATAAAAGCCTCTACTCTTCCACCATCCATTACTCCATTAACGGCCTCATAACAGACACATAAAAGCCTCTACTCTTCCACCATCCATAGCTCCATTAATGGCCTCATAACAGACACATAAAAGCCTCTACTTTTCCACCATCCATAGCTCCATTAATGGCCTCATAACAGACAAATAAAAGCCTCTACTCTTCCACCATCCATTACTCCATTAATGGCCTCATAACAGACACATAAAAGCCTCTACTCTTCCACCATCCATTACTCCATTAATGGCCTCATAACAGACACATAAAAGCCTCTACTCTTCCACCATCCATTACTCCATTAATGGCCTCATAACAGACACATAAAAGCCTCTACTCTTCCACCATCCATTACTCCATTAATGGCCTCATAACAGACAAATAAAAGCCTCTACTCTTCCACTATCCATTACTCCATTAACGGGCTCACCACTATCTATTTGTCAGATCTCTCTTCCTGGAAGCATTGATCTAATCCTGCATTGTTAAAGTGTTGGAATATGGAGACGCCCTGTGGAGACGCCCTGTGGAGACACCATAAGGAGACACCATAAGGAGACACCCTGTGGAGACACCATAAGGAGACACCATAAGGAGACACCCTGTGGAGACACCATATGCAGACACCTTGTGGAGACACCCTGTGGAGGCACCCTGTGGAGACACCCTGTGGAGACACCCTGTGGAGACACCATAAGGAGACACCCCGTGGAGACACCCCGTGGAGACACCATAAGGAGACACCATAAGGATACACCATATGGAGACACCCTGTGGAGACACCCTGTGGAGACACCCTGTGGAGAATGGTGATGTGGTGGAGAAAAGCAGACCGATATGTTCTGGGTTGATATCGCGCTGTGCAGACTGGCAGGTATTGACTCAGCTAAAGCTAGCTGGTGCCTGAGCTAAAGGTAAAGACCACTAGCAGTGATTAACAATGACTAATAGCTAGTAGCTAGTTAGCTGGCTAACTTCTGATGGAGGTTCCAGTTATAGAGAATAAAAATAGCAGATCCGTACTATTTGGTGAGGTGGGTTGCAAGAAAGACATTTAGTTCGTAGATGGAAAGTGAGATTCCAATATATACGGAGAAAAACACTGAAGAAACAGACTATTTACTATTTACACAGAACAAGACAAACACACGTCCGACTGCTACGCCATTTTGGAATCCATTACTTACCAGCCCATGCAAGAATCATCTCATGAGCCACTTACCAGGCCATGCAAGAGTCATCTCATAGGCCACTTACCAGGCCATGCAAGAGTCATCTCATGGGCCACTTACCAGGCCATGCAAGAATCATCTCATGAGCCACTTACCAGGCAATACCAGGCAAAACTTACCAGGGAATAGGTGCCATTTGGGATTTTATGTACAGGATTATGGTCTTGTTTTATTTGAGAATATGATCGCAAGCATGATGTCTTCTAATGTATGGATATCTACTAATGTATCATAAGATGAAGGTATTTGGGGATTGGCTGAGTAAAGAACTCTTGTCATCATATGAAGGTGAAGATAGTTTGTGATCCTCTCCTGTTGTTCCTGTGATAATGGACGGAGCCATTTGCCATTTCTCTCTCTCTCTCTCTCCCTCCCTCCCTCCCTCCCTCCCTCCCTCCTTGTTTTGGACAGAGCCATGTGCTCCTTTATCTCACTCTACCCCTCTACCTCTCCTTCTCTCTCTACCTCTCCACACCCACACAGGCAACACTTTGGGTTTACGTAAGCCTTTTTGCGCTAAAATAGGCTGTGTATTTCTGTAAACCATTCGGGGGACTCCAAACATTCATATTGAGGTAGATTAAATGTAGCAGAGAGAAACTGACAATGTTACCGAGTATAAAGTGTGTTGTATTGTACCAGAATACCAATAGCTGCTGTGAAAGGATTTTAATAAGCAGAATAGACAGGATGAGCTAAAAGCTTAGAGACTGGGCGTAAGTGACACGCCCCCCCTCAGAGACAGGGCGTAAGTGACATGCCCCCCTTTAGAGACTGGGCGTAAGTGACACGTCCCCCCCCTTAGAGACTGGGCGTAAGTGACATGCCCACCCCCCCTTAGAGACTGGGCGTAAGTGACATGCCCCCCTTAGAGACTGGACATAAGTGACATGCCCCCCCCCCCTTAGAGACTGGGCGTAAGAGACATGCCCACCACCCCTTAGAGACTGGGTGTAAGTAACATGCCCCCCCTTAGAGACTGGGTGTAAGTGACATGCCCCCCCTTAGAGACTGGGCGTAAGTGACATGCCCCCCTTAGAGACTGGGCGTAAGTGACACGCCCACCCCCCCTTAGAGACTGGGCGTAAGTGACATGACCCCTTAGAGACTGGGCGTAAGTGACATGCCCCCTTAGAGACTGGGCGTAAGTGACATGCCCCCTTAGAGACTGGGCGTAAGTGACATGCCACCCCCCCCCCCCCCCCCTTAGAGACTGGGTGTAAGTGACATGCCCCCCTTAGAGACTGGGCGTAAGTGACTTGCCCCCCCCCCCCCCCTTAGAGACTGGGCGTAAGTGACACGCCCCCCTTAGAGACTGGGCGTAAGTGACACGCCCACCCACCCCCTTAGAGACTGGGTGTAAGTGACATGCCCCCCTTAGAGACTGGGCGTAAGTGACATGCCACCCCCTTTAGAGACTGGGCGTAAGTGACATGCCCGCCCTTAGAGACTGGGCGTAAGTGACACGCCCCCCTTAGAGACTGGGTGTAAGTGACATGCCCCCCCTTAGAGACTGGGCGTAAGTGACCTGCCCCCCTTAGAGACTGGGCGTAAGTGACACGCCCCCCTTTAGAGACTGGGCGTAAGTGACACACGCCCCCCCCCCCCCCCGCCTTAGAGACTGGGCGTAAGTGACACGTCCCCCCCCCTTAGAGACTGGGCGTAAGTGACATGCCCACCCCCCCTTAGAGACTGGGCGTAAGTGACATGCCCCCCTTAGAGACTGGACATAAGTGACATCCCCCCCCCTTAGAGACTGGGCGTAAGTGACACGCCAACCCCCCTTAGAGACTGGGCGTAAGTGACATGACCCCTTAGAGACTGGGTGTAACTGACATGCCCCCTTTAGAGACTGGGCGTAAGTGACTTGCCCCCCCCCCCCCCCCCTTAGAGACTGGGCGTAAGTGACATGCCCCCCCCTTTAGAGACTGGGCGTAAGTGACATGCCCCCCCTTAGAGACTGGGCGTAAGTGACACGCCCCCCTTAGAGACTGGGTGTAAGTGACATGCCCCCCCTTAGAGACTGGGCGTAAGTGACCTGCCCCCCTTAGAGACTGGGCGTAAGTGACATGCCTCCCCTTAGAGACTGGGCGTAAGTGACACGCCCCCCTTTAGAGACTGGGCGTAAGTGACACGCCCCCCTTTAGAGACTGGGCGTAAGTGACACGTCCCCCCCCCTTAGAGACTGGGCGTAAGTGACATGCCCACCCCCCCTTAGAGACTGGGCGTAAGTGACATGCCCCCCTTAGAGACTGGACATAAGTGACATGCCCCCCCCCCCCCTTAGAGACTGGGCGTAAGTGACACGTCCCCCCCCCTTAGAGACTGGGCGTAAGTGACATGCCCACCCCCCCTTAGAGACTGGGCGTAAGTGACATGCCCCCCTTAGAGACTGGACATAAGTGACATGCCCCCCCCCCCCTTAGAGACTGGGCGTAAGTGACATGCCCACCCCCCCTTAGAGACTGGGCGTAAGTGACATGCCCCCCTTAGAGACTGGACATAAGTGACATGCCCCCTCCCCCCCCCCCTTAGAGACTGGGTGTAAGTGACATGCCCCCCCTTAGAGACTGGGGGTAAGTGACATGCCCCCCCTTAGAGACTGGGCGTAAGTGACATGCCCCCCCTTAGAGACTGGGCGTAAGTGACACGCCAACCCCCCTTAGAGACTGGGCGTAAGTGACATGACCCCTTAGAGACTGGGCGTAAGTGACATGCCCCCTTAGAGACTGGGCGTAAGTGACATGCCACCCCCCCTTAGAGACTGGGTGTAAGTGACATGCCCCCCTTAGAGACTGGGCGTAAGTGACTTGCCCCCCCCCCCTTAGAGACTGGGCGTAAGTGACACGCCCACCCCCCCTTAGAGACTGGGCGTAAGTGACATGCCCCCCTTAGAGACTGGGCGTAAGTGACACGACAACCCCCCTTAGAGACTGGGCGTAAGTGACATGACCCCTTAGAGACTGGGCGTAAGTGACATGCCCCCTTAGAGACTGGGCGTAAGTGACATGCCCCCTTAGAGACTGGGCGTAAGTGACACGCCGACCCCCCCTTAGAGACTGGGCGTAAGTGACATGCCCCCTTAGAGACTGGGCGTAAGTGACACGCCCCCCTTAGAGACTGGGCGTAAGTGACACGCCCACCCCCCCCCCGTTAGAGACTGGGTGTAAGTGACATGCCCCCCTTAGAGACTGGGCGTAAGTGACATGCCCCCCCCTTTAGAGACTGGGCGTAAGTGACATGCCCCCCCTTAGAGACTGGGCGTAAGTGACACGCCCCCCTTAGAGACTGGGTGTAAGTGACATGCCCCCCCTTAGAGACTGGGCGTAAGTGACATGCCCCCCCCTTTAGAGACTGGGCGTAAGTGACATGCCCCCCCCTTAGAGACTGGGTGTAAGTGACATGCCCCCCCTTAGAGACTGGGCGTAAGTGACCTGCCCCCCTTAGAGACTGGGCGTAAGTGACCTGCCCCCCTTAGAGACTGGGTGTAAGTGACACGCCCCCCTTAGAGACTGGGCGTAAGTGACACGCCCCCCTTAGAGACTGGGCGTAAGTGACATGCCCCCCCTCAGAGACTCGGCGTAAGTGACATGCCCCCACTTAGAGACTGGGCGTAAGTGACATGCCCCCCTTAGAGACTGGGCGTAAGTGACACGCCCCCCTTAGAGATTGGGCGTAAGTGACATGCCCCCCTTAGAGATTGGGCGTAAGTGACATGCCCCCCTTAGAGACTGGGCGTAAGTGACATGCCCCCCTTAGAGACTAGACAACAGTCATGATAAACTGTATCCTTGGCAGGCAGGGAAAGCGGCTAAATTACCGAAACAAAGATGAACCTTCTCTACATCCAAAAGATCCTGCAAGGAGCATAGGACCATGGAAAACAGAGTGTAGGGAGGAACAATCGCTATAGTCACACCACTTCTCCACAACAAAACAACTGTAAAAACAGAGAACGTGCACATGGGGCTGGTACTCTCTTCCTCTCAGGCCAGTTGTTTCCTTTTTTTTTATCACCGGCTATCTCCTGAAGGCTAATCTCACCGGCTATCTCCTGAAGGCTAATCTCACCGGCTATCTCCCGAAGGCTAATCTCACCGGCTAGTGGATAGGAATCTTTCCCCGCAATCAGCAATCATGGAGATACAAGCACAAGAACGTGGTGGTCCGAGTGCTAGGTTCGTCCTGGGACGTGCTAGCCGTTGCCATTGTGAGGGACAAGGCTTGCTACGGGGACCGAGCGTGTAGATGGCGTAGGCTAGCTAGTTAGAAGGCCTGCGGTTAGTGGCTAGCAAATAGTAGCTTGTCTAAGTTGTTTACCAAGCTAGCTATTTATGAGCCTTTCGGCTGTTATATTGAGCACCATATAACACTAGTGTGGCGTTAGCTAGCTAGCAACTACCTCATGGTGATGGTGTGCCATTGCTAGTTCAATGCTGGCTGAAGGAAACTGACTGACCAAGTTAGCTTTCGGAAAGAGTGTTCCCGGGACTGATGGTGCCGTGAAGGCTGAGAAGTTCGGTCTAGGTAATATTTAGTTAACACAACGGATGAACATAGGTTAAACTAGATCAGAGAAGGGAGCTGGCAAGGCTATTATGTTGCAGGTAGGGTATGCTAATGAAGCTATGTAGCTACCAACAGAGACCGAGAAGTAGAAAATTCCTTTTTTAATTGAAAAGCAAAGTTTTCCGGTTAGTACTCAAGTTGTCAACAAAGCCGCATGACAGAATTATCACGTTTTCAAATTAAATCTTTCTTTGGGAAAATATATCAAGTGGTCTGTGCATTTCAACGACAGATAACACAGAGCACAAATACACCTACAGTGCCTTCAGATAGTATTCACACCCCTTGACTTTTTCCACATTTCCACATGGATTAATCTTCAAGATGAACACTAATTTATTACAAATAAAAATGGTTATGAGTGAACAAACATCTTTCGAGGGTGTTGATGCAGCATCCTGCAGCCTCTTCCAACACCACAGGAACGGTATCCATATGCAAAAGTGAAGTTTTGCTTTGATGTCAAATCAACTCATATTGTTGCTAGCTAGCTACGTTAGCTGTTGTGCTAGTTAGCATGCTACTGAACCGTGATACTAGCATATTGACAGGTATTAAAAGGCAGCAACTAAGTTAACTAGCTACCTATCACATGAATTGTGCAAAAATATGATACCGATCATATTAATATGATACCGATCGGGCTAGTAAGTTAGTGCCGCTGAAAGATTGAAACTGGTATCAACAAAATGTGTTTCACTCCATCCCATAAAACATGAAATTGCTAATTAGGCATCATTTAGCAAAGAAAATATAAAAGTTTATTAGGAAGTCTAATTAATAAGTAGTCACCAGGCTACCCATGTGTTCACCTGTATTTGGGGAGTTTCTCCTGTTCTGCTTTGCAGATTCTCTCAAGCTTTGTCAGGTTGGATGGGGAGCGTTGCTGTACAACAATTTTCAGGTATCTCCAGAGATGTTCAATCGGGTTCAAGTCTGGGCTCTGGCTGGGCCACTCAAGGACATTCAGAGACATTCAACACTCCTGCGTTGTTTTGGCTGTGTGCTTAGGGTTGTTGTCCTTTTGGAAGGTAAACCTTCGCCCCAGTCTGAGATCCTGAGCAGGTTTTCATCAATGATCTCTCTGTACTTTGCTCCGTTCATCTTTCCCTTGAACCTGAATAGTCTCCAGTCCCTGCCACTCAAAAACATCCCCACAGGATGATGCTGCCACCACCATGCTTCACATATGGGATGGTATTGGCCAAGTGATGAGCGTGACGCTTGGCATCCAGGAAAAATAGTTCAATATTGGTTTCATCAGACCAGAGAATCTTGTTTCTCATGTTCTGAGAGTCTGTAGGTGCTTTTGGCAAACTCCAAGCCTGCTGTCATTTTGCTGAGGAGTAGCTTCTGTCTCGCCACTCTACCATAAAGGCATGATTGGTGGAGTGCTGCAGAGATGGTTGTCCTTCTGGAATGTTCTCCTATCTCCACAGAGGATCTTTGGAGATCTGTCAGAGTGACTCTCGAGTTCTTGGTCATCTCCCTGACCAAGGCCCTTCTCCCCTGATTGTTCAGTTTGGCCGGGAAGCCAGCTCTAGGAAGAGTTTTGGCGCTTCCAAACTTCTTCCATTTAAGAATGATGGAGACCACTGTGTTCTTGGGGACCTTCAATGCTACAGAAATGTTTTGGTACCCTTCCCCAGATCTGTGTCTCAACACAATCCTGTCTCGGAGCTCTACGGACAATTCCTTCGACCTTATGGCTTGGTTTTTGCTCTGACATGCATTGTCAACTGTGGGACCTTAGTGTGTGCTTTTCCAAATAATTTCCAAGCAGTTGAATTTACCACCAGGTGGACTCCAATTAAGTTGTAAAAACATCTCAAGGATGATCAATGGAAACAGGATGCACCTGAGCAATATTTTTAGTCTCTTGGCAAAGGGTCTGAATACTTATGTAAATAAGATTTTTTTTATTTTTTTTAATGCATTTTCAAAACCCCCAAAATTCTGTTCTATCTTTGTCATTATGGGGTATTGTGTGTAGATTGATGTGTGTAGATAGATCAATTTTAAGAATAAGGCTGTAACGTAACAAAATGAAAAAGTTAAGGGGTCTGAATACTTTCTGACTGCACTGTATATATTGTATAGGTCCCAAGTGGGTCAGTTTGATTCCCATTGGATAAGAGTGTCTGCTAAATGACTCAAATGTAAATGTTGAAAAATAGAACACATTTTTCTGGACTGGCCTGCCAATGCGTGTGAGGCTAGTCCGTTACATCCTAATGGAGCTGTAGAGCATATGGATGGATACCTACTGTATCCGTAAGAATTCTACAATGCTACAAGATCCAGGTAATAACTACACCTCCATCACCAAATGACATATTCAATACAATACAGCATTGTAGAATGCTTTCCCCCTACACTACAATGCAGCATTTTAGAATGCTTTTCTCCTACACTAGAATAATGCTTTCCCCCTACACTACAATAAAGCATTTTAGAATGCTTTCCCCCTACACTACAATACAGCATTGTAGAATGCTTTCCCCCTACACTACAATACAGCATTTTAGAATGCTTTTCTCATACACTAGAATAATGCTTTCCCCCTACACTACAATACAGCATTTTAGAATGCTTTCCCCCTACACTACAATGCAGCATTGTAGAATGCTTTCCCCCTACACTACAATAAAGCATTTTAGAATGCTTTTCCCCTACACAACAATACAGCATTGTAGAATGCTTTCCTCCTTCACTACAATACAGCATTGTAGAATGCTTTCCCCCTACACTACAATACAGCATTTTAGAATGCTTTCCCTCTACACAACAATACAGCATTGTAGAATGCTTTCCCTCTACACAACAATACAGCATTGTAGAATGCTTTCCCTCTACACAACAATACAGCATTGTAGAATGCTTTCCCTCTACACAACAATACAGCATTGTAGAATGCTTTCCCTCTACACAACAATACAGCATTGTAGAATGCTTTCCCTCTACACAACAATACAGCATTGTAGAATGCTTTCCCTCTACACAACAATACAGCATTGTAGAATGCTTTCCCTCTAAACTAGAATGCAGCATTTCCAAAGAAAACATACAGGTCCAAATGCACTTTTCTTACTTTCCAACCGATTTGTTTTTTTCTGTCTGGATCAGCATGTTGTGTGAAACATGCTTATATTTATAATACTGTTCCCTGAAAGTGAATTAAATGAAATCGTGTGGAATGATTAGTTAATGTGCAAGGCAGCAAAGAATTCTTGCAGAGTTGGAGATTTAGAGACTGTAAGCACTTAGTGTACACAAAATGTCAGTTCCACTCACTCCGTTTTCAACTTCCCATCAACTTCTACATCAGGAGTTGAGAAAGAAACACAGTAAGCAGTTTAACAGCACACTTCAAGAAAGCATTCCTGAAGCCAATGACCTGGTGTTTTAAGCAACTTCCATGAATTTTACCTCAAGACGGAGACTAGATTTACAAAAATAAGATGCATCATTAATCAATGTTATAAAGCGGTGTCTTCACGCTGCTTCACAATGCCGATTGAGGCTACTTTGCTGGAGAATTTAACTCAAATTGGAGACGAAACTTCCAAATGAAGAGGGATCAAACATAAAAACTAGATAATGTAGATCCTATTAAAGGAGATCCTTTCTACCTTCACTGTTCTACCATCGTATCCCAGCAGCTCTTCTCTCCCAAAGAGCTCCTTCTACCTTCACAGTTCTACCATCGTATCCCAGCAGCTCATCTCTTCCAAAGAGCTCCTTCTACCTTCACTGTTCTACCATCGTATCCCAGCAGCTCTTCTCTCCCAAAGAGCTCATTCTACCTTCACAGTTCTACCATCGTATCCCACCAGCTCTTCTCTTCCAAAGAGCTCCTTCTACCTTCACAGTTCTACCATCGTATCCCAGCAGCTCTTCTCTTCCAAAGAGCTCCTTCTACCTTCACAGTTCTACCATCGTATCTCAGCAGCTCTCCTCTCCCAAAGAGCTCCTTCTACCTTCACAGTTCTACCATCGTATCCCAGCAGCTCTTCTCTTCCAAAGAGCTCCTTCTACCTTCACAGTTCTACCATCGTATCTCAGCAGCTCTCCTCTCCCAAAGAGCTTATTCTACCTTCACAGTTCTACCATCGTATCCCAGCAGCTCTTCTCTTCCAAAGAGCTCCTTCTACCTTCACAGTTCTACCATCGTATCCCAGCAGCTCTTCTCTTCCAAAGAGCTCCTTCTACCTTCACAGTTCTACCATCGTATCCCAGCAGCTCTTCTCTCCCAAAAAGCTCCTTCTACCTTCACAGTTCTACCATCGTATCCCAGCAGCTCTTCTCTCCCAAAAAGCTCCTTCTACCTTCACAGTTCTACCATCGTATCCCAGCAGCTCTTCTCTTCCAAAGAGCTCCTTCTACCTTCACAGTTCTACCATCGTATCCCACCAGCTCTTCTCTCCCAAAGAGCTCCTTCTACCTTCACAGTTCTACCATCGTATCCCACCAGCTCTTCTCTTCCAAAAAGCTCCTCCTACCTTCACAGTTCTACCATCGTATCCCAGCAGCTCTTCTCTCCCAAAGAGCTCCTTCTACCTTCACAGTTCTACCATTGTATCCCAGCAGCTCTTCTCTCCCAAAGAGCTCCTTCTACCTTCACAGTTCTCCTATCGTATCCCAGCAGCTCTTCTCTTCCAAAAAGCTCCTCCTACCTTCACAGTTCTACCATCGTATCCCAGCAGATCTTCTCTCCAAAAGAGCTCCTTCTACCTTCACAGTTCTACCATTGTATCCCAGCAGATCTTCTCTCCAAAAGAGCTCCTTCTACCTTCACAGTTCTACCATCGTATCCCAGCAGATCTTCTCTCCAAAAGAGCTCCTTCTACCTTCACAGTTCTACCATTGTATCCCAGCAGATCTTCTCTCCAAAAGAGCTCCTTCTACCTCCACAGCAGCTTGTTCCTACCTTTTTTTAATTTTAATTTATTCATGCTCTTATGATGAACAAAAGCAGTAGCAAGAAATATTGCAATGTGAAAGCAAAGCATATGGCTGCACATGTCAGCACCCACACAGATAATGGTAAGCAACTATGCATGTGCAAGAGGGACTGACCCCATGGTGGAGACAGGAGACAGGAGAAGAGGGACTGACCACATGGTGGAGTCATGAGACAGGAGAAGAGGGACTGACCCCATGGTGAAGTCATGAGACAGGAGAAGGGGGACTGACCCCATGGTGGAGTCATGAGACAGGAGAAGGGGGACTGACCCCATGGTGGAGTCATGAGACAGGAGAAGAGGGACTGACCCCATGGTGTAGTCATGAGACAGGAGAAGAGTGACTGACCCCATGGTGGAGTCATGAGACAGGAGAAGAGTGACTGACCCCATGGTGGAGACAGGAGACAGGGGAAGAGTGACTGACCCCATGGTGGAGTCATGAGACAGGAGAAGAGGGACTGACCCCAATTGACACCATTGTGTACTACATAAGGAACAGTGTACCTTAGGTAGTGTGTGTGTGTGTGTGTGTTTGTGTGTGTGTGTGTGTGTGTGTGTGTGTGTGGACTAGCCTCATTATTCTATTGCGTTTCTGGGCTCTAGGCCACATAGTAAGGTATGCCAAACCCTCACAGCATTACAGAGCTCAAATTCAGTTAAAGATATGGTACTCCCTTCATTACACACAGGGGGTTCAGGGACCAACATTGTCCAGAGGTGTCTTTACCTTAAATGGGTCACTGACCTGATGATGACAGTATCTTTGTGAGTCCAAAATGGCAACCTACAGTGCATTCAGAATGTAGTATTCAGACCTTGACTTTTTAAACATTTGGTTACAGCCTTATTCTAAAATGGATTAATCCATCAATCCACAGACAATACCCCATAGTGACGAAGCAAAAACAGGTTTCCATACAAAAATATGAAATTATTTACATAAGTATTCAGACCCTTTGCTAATGAGACTACAAATTGAGCTCAGGTGCATCCAGTTTCCCTTGATCATCCTTGACATGTTCCTACAACTTGATTGGAGTCCACCTGTGGTAAATTCAATTGATTGGACACGATTGGAAAGGCAGACAACATTCTATATAAGGAGCCCAGAGGTCAAAAAAATTGTTCGTAGAAGTCAGAGAGAATACGTTTGGAACCAAGACTCTTCCTAGAGCTGGCCGCCCGGCTAAACTGAGCAATCGGGGGAAAATGGCCTTTGTCAGGGAGGTGACCAAGAACCAGATATTCACTCTGACAGAGCTCCTGAATTCCTCTGTGGAGATGGGAGAACCTTCCAGAAGGACAACACTGTGCAGCACTCCACCTATCAGGCCTTTATGGTAGAGTGGCCAGATGGAAGCCACTCCTCAGTAAAAGGCACTTGACAGCCCGCTTGGAGTTTACCAAAAGGCACCTAAAGGACGCTCAGACCATGAGAAACAAGATTCTCTGGTCTGATGAAACCAAGATTTAACTCCTTGGCCTGAATTATAATGAGGCCATTTAATTAACTAAACACAGTTGAGTAACAACACCATGCAGTGTTGACTCCACCGTGATTCAAATAACACTTATTTATCTACCGCATGTGCGTCAATTTCTGTCTTAGATTGGTTGTCTGCTGCTGCTCTGTTCTGGTCTGTCTTAGATTGGATATCTACTGCTGCTCTGCTCTGGTAAGTCTTAGAGTTATCTGCTACTAAAACAGCTTCAGCAGGTTTACCCCTGTCTGTGTCCTAAATGGTACCGTCATTCCCTTTATAGTGGTCCCTATGGGCCCAAAAGCACGACTGACTCGGGTGTAATTTAATCCCAGGAACAGGCAGTCATCAGTCCTCCCTGTGACAGAGCTTCATCCCAGGGCCAGGCAGTCATCCCTCCTCCCTGTGACAGAGCTTCATCCCAGGGCCAGGCAGTCATCCGCTTCATCCCAGAGCCAGGCAGTCATCAGTCCTTCCTGTGACAGAGCTTCATCCCAGGGCCAGGCAGTCATCCTTCCTCCCTGTGACAGAGCTTCATCCCAGGGCCAGGCAGTCATCAGTCCTTCCTGTGACAGATCTTCATCCCAGGGCCAGGCGGTCATCCCTCCTCCCTGTGACAGAGCTTCATCCCAGGGCCAGACAGTCATCCCTCCTCCCTGTGACAGAGCTTCATCCCAGGGCCAGGCAGTCATCAGTCCTTCCTGTGACAGAGCTTCATTCCAGGGCCAGGCAGTCATCCCTCCTCCCTGTGACAGAGCTTTATCCCAGGGCCAGGCTGTCATCAGTCCTTCCTGTGACAGAGTTAATATCTATCATGCACATTAATTATGAGCAGCCTGTCAAGAATGATGTGAGAAACTCTGATTTTTTAAATAACGATTGCACACTGATGACTGCTCCCTCCCGCAGTTTACTGTGCAACGTTTGGACTCTGTCAGAGATGCTAATTCACCCTCCTCCTCCTCCTCCTCTATAACCTCCTCCTCCACCTCCTCCACCTTCTCCTCCTCTATCTTTACCTCATCTTCTTCCTCCTCCTCCTCCTCTACCCCCTACTCCTCCTCATCAACCTCCTCCTCTTCCTTCTCCACCTCCATAACCTCCTGCTCCTCTACCTCATCTTCTTCCTCCTCTTCCTCTATCCCATACTCTTCCTCATCAACCTCCTCCACCTCCTTTGTTTGATGGATATCTGAAATCCATCTATATTTTACTGATGTCAGATGTGTTGTGGATTTGTGCCTCTTCCCCATTGACGTTCTATAATTCATGTAGAATCTATACCTAATTCTACGATCTTTACTTTAAAGTGACTCTAAACTCTAATTTATCAGTGTAAATCTCTATAAATTAAATAAATTAAAGCTGTGTGAACGTCTACATGTTCTGCCAATCTCAGTGATTCTAAATATCATAAACAACAGCCGTAGAAGTGGGTGGAAATGTCCTGGCTTGAGCACTGTGGCAGCTACGCCTACACAATGTCTTGATATTCACTGTTGGGTTCTGAATCTGAATGGCTGTGGTGTCAGGCTGTGTCCCTGTTGGGGTTCTGAATCTGAATGGCTGTGGTGTCAGGCTGTGTCCCTGTTGGGGTTCTGAATCTGAATGACTGTGGTGTCAGGCTGTGTCCCTGTTGGGGTTCTGAATCTGAATGACTGTGGTGTCAGGCTGTGTCCCTGTTGGGGTTCTGAATCTGAATGACTGTGGTGTCAGGCTGTGTCCCTGTTGGGTTCTGAATCTGAATGACTGTGGTGTCAGGCTGTGTCCCTGTTGGGGTTCTGGATCTGAATGACTGTGGTGTCAGGCTGTGTCCCTGTTGGGGTTCTGAATCTGAATGACTGTGGTGTCAGGATGTGTCCCTGTTGGGGTTCTGAATCTGATTGACTGTGGTGTCAGGATGTGTCCCAAACTGCACCCTGTTCCTCTTTATAGTGCACTACCTAAACATAGTGCACTATATGTGCCATTTGGGATTCAGTCTTATGTGATTCTCTTCACTTACCACTGAGTTTATTGAGGTTTGACAAAATGAGGGAATAAAACAACAAGACAGAGTGGAAAAGTGCTGGAACACTGACAAATTAAATTAAATTAAATATTATTGGTCAGATGCGCCAAACACAACAGGTGTAGTCTTTACTGTGAAATGTTTACTCACGAGCCCTTTCCCACATCTCGGAAGTGGACACACACACAGCTACACACACACACACTGCTACACACACACACACAGACGCAAACACGCACACACACACACAGACGCAAACACACACACAGATATTCACGCAGGGCCAAGCATTAATACACACCAGAGATTAGTGAACAGTGAAGCACTGTCTGCCCTAGTGTAGTGGTTACTGCTGCATAATCTAGTGTAGTGGTTACTGCTGTCTGCCCTAGTGTAGTGGTTTCTGCTGTCTAATCTAGTGTAGGGGTTACTGCTGTCTAATCTAGTGTAGTGGTTACTGCTGTCTAATCTAGTGTTGGGGTTACTGCTGTTTAATCTAGTGTAGGGGTTAGTGCTGTCTAATCTAGTGTAGGGGTTACTACTGTCTAATCTAGTGTAGTGGTTTCTGCTGTCTAATCTAGTGTAGGGGTTACTGCTGTCTAATCTAGTGTTGTGGTTACTGCTGTCTAATCTAGTGTAGGGGTTACTGCTGTTTAATCTAGTGTAGGGGTTACTGCTGTCTAATCTAGTGTAGGGGTTACTGCTGTCTAATCTAGTGTAGGGGTTACTGCTGTCTAATCTAGTGTAGGGGTTACTGCTGTCTAATCTAGTGTAGGGAATACTGCAGTCTGCCCTAGTGTAGTGGTTACTGCTGTCTAATCTAGTGTAGGGGTTACTGCTGTCTAATCTTGTGTAGTGGTTACTGCTGTCTAATATAGTGTAGTGGTTACTGTTGTCTGCCCTAGTGTAGGGGTTACTGCTGTCTAATCGAGTGTAGGGAATACTGCAGTCTGCCCTAGTGTAGTGGTTACTGCTGTCTAATCTAGTGTAGTGGTTACTGCTGTCTAATCTAGTTTAGGGGTTACTTCTGTCTAATCTAGTGTTGTTGTTACTGCTGTCTGCCCTAGTGTAGTGGTTACTGTTGTCTGCCCTAGTGTAGGGGTTACTGCTGTCTAATCGAGTGTAGGGGTTACTGCTGTCTGCCCTAGTGTAGTGGTTACTGCTGTCTAATCTAGTGTAGGGGTTACTACTGTCTAATCTAGTGTAGGGGTTACTATTGTCTAATCTAGTGTTGGGGTTACTGCTGTCTAATCTAGTGTAGGGGTTACTACTGTCTAATCTAGTGTAGGGGTTAGTGCTGTCTAATCTAGTGTAGGGGTTACTACTGTCTAATCTAGTGTAGTGGTTGCTGCTGTCTAATCTAGTGTAGTGGTTACTGCTGTCTGATCTAGTGTAGTGGTTACTGCTTCCAAATCTAGTGTAGTGGTTACTGCTGTCTAATTTGGTGTAGTGGTTACTGCTGTCTAATCTAGTATAGGGGTTACTGCAGTCTAGTCTAGTGTAGGGGTTATTGCAGTCTGCCCTAGTGTAGGTGTTACTGCTGTCTAATCTAGTGTAGGGGTTACTGCTGTCTAATCCAGTGTAGGGGTTACTGCTGTCTAATCTAATATAGTTGTTACTGTTGCCTAATCTAGTGTAGTGGTTACTGTTGTCTAATCTAGTGTAAGGGTTACTGCTGTCAGCCCTAGTGTAGGGGTTACTGCTGTCCGCCCTAGTGTAGGGGTTACTGCTGTCTAATCTAGTGTAGGGGTTAGTGCTGTCTAATCTAGTGTAGGGGTTAGTGCTGTCTGCCCTAGTGTAGTGGTTACTGCTGTCTGCCTTAGTGTATTGGTTACTGCTGTCTAATCTAGTGTAGGGGTTGGGGTTCTGAATCTGAATGACTGTGGTGTCAGGCTGTGTCCCTGTTGGGTTCTGAATCTGAATGACTGTGGTGTCAGGCTGTGTCCCTGTTGGGGTTCTGAATCTGAATGACTGTGGTGTCAGGATGTGTCCCTGTTGGGGTTCTGAATCTGATTGACTGTGGTGTCAGGATGTGTCCCAAACTGCACCCTGTTCCTCTTTATAGTGCACTACCTAAACATAGTGCACTATATGTGCCATTTGGGATTCAGTCTTATGTGATTCTCTTCACTTACCACTGAGTTTATTGAGGTTTGACAAAATGAGGGAATAAAACAACAAGACAGAGTGGAAAAGTGCTGGAACACTGACAAATTAAATTAAATTAAATATTATTGGTCAGATGCGCCAAACACAACAGGTGTAGTCTTTACTGTGAAATGTTTACTCACGAGCCCTTTCCCACATCTCTGAAGTGGACACACACACAGCTACACACACACACACAGCTACACACACACACACAGACGCAAACACGCACACACACACACAGACGCAAACACACACACAGATATTCACGCAGGGCCAAGCATTAATACACACCAGAGATTAGTGAACAGTGAAGCACTGTCTGCCCTAGTGTAGTGGTTACTGCTGTATAATCTAGTGTAGTGGTTACTGCTGTCTGCCCTAGTGTAGTGGTTTCTGCTGTCTAATCTAGTGTAGGGGTTACTGCTGTCTAATCTAGTGTAGTGGTTACTGCTGTCTAATCTAGTGTAGTGGTTTCTGCTGTCTAATCTAGTGTAGGGGTTACTGCTGTCTAATCTAGTGTAGGGGTTACTGCTGTCTAATCTAGTGTTGGGGTTACTGCTGTCTAATCTAGTGTAGGGGTTACTGCTGTTTAATCTAGTGTAGGGGTTACTGCTGTCTAATCAAGTGTAGGGGTTACTGCTGTCTAATCTAGTGTAGGGGTTACTGCTGTCTAATCTAGTGTAGGGGTTACTGCTGTCTAATCTAGTGTAGGGAATACTGCAGTCTGCCCTAGTGTAGTGGTTACTGCTGTCTAATCTAGTGTAGGGGTTACTGCTGTCTAATCTGGTGTAGTGGTTACTGCTGTCTAATCTAGTGTAGTGGTTACTGTTGTCTGCCCTAGTGTAGTGGTTACTGCTGTCTAATCTAGTGTAGTGGTTACTGCTGTCTAATCTAGTGTAGGGGTTACTTCTGTCTAATCTAGTGTTGTTGTTACTGCTGTCTGCCCTAGTGTAGTGGTTACTGTTGTCTGCCCTAGTGTAGGGGTTACTGCTGTCTAATCGAGTGTAGGGGTTACTGCTGTCTGCCCTAGTGTAGTGGTTACTGCTGTCTAATCTAGTGTAGGGTTTACTACTGTCTAATCTAGTGTAGGGGTTACTACTGTCTAATCTAGTGTAGTGGTTGCTGCTGTCTAATCTAGTGTAGTGGTTACTGCTGTCTGATCTAGTGTAGTGGTTACTGCTTCCAAATCTAGTGTAGTGGTTACTGCTGTCTAATTTGGTGTAGTGGTTACTGCTGTCTAATCTAGTGTAGGGGTTACTGCAGTCTAGTCTAGTGTGGGGGTTATTGCAGTCTGCCCTAGTGTAGGGGTTACTGCTGTCTAATCAGGTGTAGGGGTTACTGCTGTCTAATCTAATATAGTTGTTACTGTTGCCTAATCTAGTGTAGTGGTTACTGTTGTCTAATCTAGTGTAAGGGTTACTGCTGTCAGCCCTAGTGTAGGGGTTACTGCTGTCAGACCTAGTGTAGGGGTTACTGCTGTCTAATCTAGTGTAGGGGTTAGTGCTGTCTAATCTAGTGTAGGGGTTACTGCTGTCTGCCCTAGTGTAGTGGTTACTGCTGTCTGCCTTAGTGTATTGGTTACTGCTGTCTAATCTAGTGTAGGGGTTAGTGCTGTCTAATCTAGTGTAGGGGTTAGTGCTGTCTAATCTAGTGTAGGGGTTACTGCTGTCTGCCCTAGTGTAGTGGTTACTGCTGTCTGCCTTAGTGTATTGGTTACTGCTGTCTAATCTAGTGTAGGGGTTAGTGCTGTCTAATCTAGTGTAGGGGTTACTGCTGTCTGCCCTAGTGTAGTGGTTACTGCTGTCTAATCTAGTGTAGGGGTTACTGCTGTCTAATCTAGTGTAGGGGTTACTGCTGTCTAATCTAGTGTTGGGGTTACTGCTGTCTAATCTAGTGTAGGGGTTACTGCTGTTTAATCTAGTGTAGGGGTTACTGCTGTCTAATCAAGTGTAGGGGTTACTGCTGTCTAATCTAGTGTAGGGGTTACTGCTGTCTAATCTAGTGTAGGGGTTACTGCTGTCTAATCTAGTGTAGGGAATACTGCAGTCTGCCCTAGTGTAGTGGTTACTGCTGTCTAATCTAGTGTAGGGGTTACTGCTGTCTAATCTGGTGTAGTGGTTACTGCTGTCTAATCTAGTGTAGTGGTTACTGTTGTCTGCCCTAGTGTAGTGGTTACTGCTGTCTAATCTAGTGTAGTGGTTACTGCTGTCTAATCTAGTGTAGGGGTTACTTCTGTCTAATCTAGTGTTGTTGTTACTGCTGTCTGCCCTAGTGTAGTGGTTACTGTTGTCTGCCCTAGTGTAGGGGTTACTGCTGTCTAATCGAGTGTAGGGGTTACTGCTGTCTGCCCTAGTGTAGTGGTTACTGCTGTCTAATCTAGTGTAGGGTTTACTACTGTCTAATCTAGTGTAGGGGTTACTACTGTCTAATCTAGTGTAGTGGTTGCTGCTGTCTAATCTAGTGTAGTGGTTACTGCTGTCTGATCTAGTGTAGTGGTTACTGCTTCCAAATCTAGTGTAGTGGTTACTGCTGTCTAATTTGGTGTAGTGGTTACTGCTGTCTAATCTAGTGTAGGGGTTACTGCAGTCTAGTCTAGTGTGGGGGTTATTGCAGTCTGCCCTAGTGTAGGGGTTACTGCTGTCTAATCAGGTGTAGGGGTTACTGCTGTCTAATCTAATATAGTTGTTACTGTTGCCTAATCTAGTGTAGTGGTTACTGTTGTCTAATCTAGTGTAAGGGTTACTGCTGTCAGCCCTAGTGTAGGGGTTACTGCTGTCAGACCTAGTGTAGGGGTTACTGCTGTCTAATCTAGTGTAGGGGTTAGTGCTGTCTAATCTAGTGTAGGGGTTACTGCTGTCTGCCCTAGTGTAGTGGTTACTGCTGTCTGCCTTAGTGTATTGGTTACTGCTGTCTAATCTAGTGTAGGGGTTAGTGCTGTCTAATCTAGTGTAGGGGTTAGTGCTGTCTAATCTAGTGTAGGGGTTACTGCTGTCTGCCCTAGTGTAGTGGTTACTGCTGTCTGCCTTAGTGTATTGGTTACTGCTGTCTAATCTAGTGTAGGGGTTAGTGCTGTCTAATCTAGTGTAGGGGTTACTGCTGTCTGCCCTAGTGTAGTGGTTACTGCTGTCTAATCTAGTGTAGGGGTTACTGCTGTCTAATCTAATGTAGGGGTTACTGCTGTATAATCTAGTGTAGTGATTACTGCTGTCTAATCTAGTGTAGTGATTACTGCTGTCTGCCCTAGTGTAGGGGTTACTATTGTCTAATCTAGTGTTGGGGTTACTGCTGTCTAATCTAGTGTAGTGGTTACTGCTGTCTATTCTAGTGTAGTGATTACTGCAGTCTGCCTTAGTGTAGTGGTTACTGCTGTCTAATCTAGTGTCGTGGTTACTGCGGTCTAATCTAGTGTAGGGGTTACTACTGTCTAATCTAGTGTTGGGGTTACTGCTGTCTAATCTAGTGTAGGGGTTACTGCTGTCTAATCTAGTGTTGGGGTTACTGCTGTCTAATCTAGTGTAGGGGTTACTGCTGTCTAATCTAGTGTAGGGGTTACTTCTGTCTGCCCTAGTGTTTTGGTTACTGCTGTCTATTCTAGTGTAGTGGTTACTGCTGTCTAATCTAGTGTTGTGTTTACTGCTTCCTGTCTGCTCTAGTGTAGTGACATACAGTGGGGCAAAAAAGCATTTAGTCAGCCACCAATTGTGCAAATTCTCCCACTTAAAAAGATGACAGAGGCCTGTAATTTTCATCATAGGTACACTTCAACTATGACAGACAAAATGAGAAAAAAATATCCAGAAAATCATATTGTTGGATTTTTTATGAATTTATTTGCAAATTATGGTGGAAAATAAGTATTTGGTCACCTACAAACAAGCAAGATTTCTGGCTCTCACAGACCTGTAACTTCTTCTTTAAGAGGCTCCTCTGTCCTCCACTCGTTACCTGTATTAATGGCACCTGTTTGAACTTGTTATCAGTATAAAAGACACCTGTCCACAACCTCAAACAGTCACACTCCAAACTCCACTATGGCCAAGACCAAAGAGCTGTCAAAGGACACCAGCAACAACATTGTAGACCTGCACCAGGCTGGGAAGACTGAATCTGCAATAGGTAAGCAGCTTGGTTTGAAGAAATAAAGTTTGGGAACAATTATTAGGAAATGGAAGACATAAAATACCACTGATAATCTCCCTCGATCTGGGGCTCCACGCAACATCTCACACCGTGGGGTCAAAATGATCACAAGAACGGTGAGCAAAAATCCCAGAACCACACGGGGGGACCTAGTGAATGACCTGCAGAGAGCTGGGGCCAAAGTAACAAAGCCTACCATCAGTAACACACTACACCGCCAGGGTCTCAAATCCTGCAGTGCCAGACGTGTCCCCCTGCTTAAGCCAGTACATGTTCAGGCCCGTATGAAGTTTGCTAGAGAGCATTTGGATGATCCAGAAGAAGATTGGGAGAATGTCATATGGTCAGATGAAACCAAAATATAACTTTTTGGTAAAAACTCAACTCGTTGTGTTTGGAGGACAAAGAATGCTGCGTTGCATCCAAAGAACACCATACCTACTGTGAAGCATGGGGGTGGAAACATCATGCTTTGGGGCTGTTTTTCTGCAAAGGGACCAGGACGACTGATCCGTAAAGGAAAGAATGAATGGGGCCATGTATCGTGAGATTTTGAGTGAAAACCTCCTTCCATCAGCAAGGGCATTGAAGATGAAATGTGACTGGGTCTTTCAGCATGACAATGATCCCAAACACAATGCCCGGGCAACGAAGGAGTGGCTTCGTAAGAAGCATTTCAAGGTCCTGGAGTGGCCTAGCCAGTCTCCAGATCCCAACCCCATAGAAAATCTTCGGAGGGAGTTTAAAGTCCGTGTTGCCCAGCAAAAGCCCCAAAACATCACTGCTCTAGAGGAGATCTGCATGGAGGAATGGGCAAAAATACCAGCACAGTGTGTGAAAACCTTGTGAAGACTTACAGAAAACGTTTGACCTCTGTCATTGCCAACAAAGGGTATATAACAAAGTATTGAGATAAACTTTTGTTATTGACCAAATACTTATTTTCCACCATAATTTGCAAATAAATTCATTAAAAATCCTACAATGTGATTTTCTGGATTTTTTTTTCTCATTTTGTCTGTCATAGTGTACCAATGATGTAAATTACAGGCCTCTCTCATCTTTATAAGTAAGAGAATTTGCACGATTGGTGGCTGATTAAATACTTTTTTGCCCCACTGTATGTAGTGGGTTACAGTGGGTTATAGTGGGCTATGTGTTAGGTCCATCTGTACATTTTGACGTTGGTTTCGTGGTCATAGCTTAAATAATTTAAGATCTAAAGCAAGCTAGAGAAATCAAATAATAACTAGAAAAATGTGATGTGCTTGCTAGCTTGTGAAGGATTGATTGGTTGGATAGGATAGGACAGGATTGGTTGGATAGGATAGGATTGTTTGGATACGATAGGATTGGTTGGATAGGATAAAATAGGATATAATTGGTTGTATAGGATAGGTTGGATAGGATTGGATTGGTTGGATAGGATTGGTTGGATCAGATAGGTTAGGATTGGTTGGATAGTATACGACAGGCTTGGTTGGATAGGATTGGATAGGATTGGTTGGATAGGATAGGAATGATTGGATAGGATATAATTGGTTGGATAGGATAGGATTCGATTGGATAGGTTGGTTAGGATATTCTTGGATTGGTTGGATAGGATTGGTTGGATAGGAAAGGTTGGATTGGATTGGTTGGAAAGGTATACAATTGGTTGGATAGGATTGATTGGATTGGTTGGATAGGATATGATAGTATATGATTGTTTGGATAGGATAGGCTGGATAGGATAGAATTGGATTGGTTGGATAGGATAGGATTGGTTGGATCAGATAGGTTAGGATTGGTTGGATAGTATACGACAGGCTTGGTTGGATAGGATTGGATAGGATTGGTTGGATAGGATAGGAATGATTGGATAGGATAGAATTGGTTGGATAGGATAGGATACGATTGGATAGGTTGGTTAGGATAGTCTTGGATTGGTTGGATAGGATTGGTTGGATAGGAAAGGTTGGATTGTATTGGTTGGTAAGGTATACAATTGGTTGGATAGGATTTATTGGATTGGATTGGTTGGATAGGATATGATAGTATATGATTGTTTGGATAGGATAGGCTGGATAGGATAGAATTGGATTGGTTGGATACGATCGGATAGGATAGGATTGTTTGGATATGATAGAATTGGTTGGATAGGATAAGTTGGATAGGATAGGTTGTATATGATAGGATTGGATGGATGGGATTAGATTGGTTGGATAGGATTGGTTGGATAGCATAGGATAGCATGGATAGGATAGGTTGGATAGGAGAGGTTGGATAGGATAGGATTGGATGGATGGATTGGATAGCATAGGATAGGATAGGTAGGATAAGATATGTTGGATAGGGTATGATACAATAGGATAGAATTGGTTGTATAGGATAGGATTGGTTTGGTTGGATAGGATTGGTTGGATAGGATAGGACAGGCTTGGTTGGATAAGATTGGATAGGATTGGTTGCATATGATATGATTGGTTGGATAGGATAGAAATGGTTGGATATGAGAGGATTGGTTGGATAGGAGAGGACAGGATTGGTTGGATAGGATTGGTTGGATATAATATGATTGGTTGGATAGGATAGGAATGGGATAAGATAGGATAGGATAGGATTGGTTGGATAGGATATGATATGATAGGTTGGATAGGATAGTCTTGGATTGGTTGGGTAGGATAGGATAGGTTGGATAGGTTGGATAGAATTGGATTGGTTGGATAGGATATGACAGGATTGGTTGGATAGGATAGGATAAGATAGGATAGAATTGGTTTTATAGGATAGGATTGGTTGGAGAGGATATAATTGGTTGGATAGGATTGATTGGATAGGATAGGTAGGATAGGATAGGACAGGATTGGTTGGATAGGATTGGTTGGATATAATATGATTGGTTGGATAGGATAGGAATGGGATAGGATAGGATTGGTTGGATAGGATGAGCTAGGATTGTTTGGATAGGATTGGATAGGATTTTTTGGATTAGATAGGATTGGTTGGATAGGATTGGATTGTTTGGATAGGATTGGTTTGATAGGATCGGATTTGTTGGATAGGGTAGGATTGGTTGGATTAATTGGCTGGATAGGATATAATAGGATTGGATGGATAGCATTTGATAGGATAGGATTGGTTAGATAGGATAGGAATGGTTGGATGGGATTGGATAGGATAGGATTTTTTGGATAGGATTGGTTGGATAGGATATGAATGGTTGGATAGGATAGGATACGATTGGATAGGATGGTTAGGATAGTCTTGGATTGGTTGGATAGGATTGGTTGGATAGGATAGGTTGGATTGGATTGGTTTGAAAGGTATACAACTGGTTGGATAGGATTGGAATGGTTGGATAGGATATGATAGGATATGATTGGTTGGATAGTCTGGATAGGATAGGATTGGATTGGATACGATCGGATAGGATTGTTTGGATATGATAGAATTGGTTGGATAGCATAGGTTGGATAGGATAGGTTGTATAGGATAAGATTGGTTGGATATGATAGGTTTGGTTAGATATGATAATATTGGTTGGATATGATTTGATAGGATAGGATAGGATGGATAGGATAGGATAGGTTGGATAGGATAGGATAAAATAGGATATAATTGGTTGTATAGGATAGGATTGGTTGGATAGGATTGGATTGGTTGGATAGGATAGGTTGGATAGGATAGGACAGGCTTGGTTGTATAGGATTGAATAGGATTGGTTGGATATGATATGATTGGTTGGATAGAATTTAAATGGTTGGATATGCTTGGATTGGTTGGATATGATATGATAGCATTGGTTGGATTGGTTGGATAGGAGAGGATTGGTTGGATAGGATAGGACAGGATTGGATAGGACAGGATTGGTTGGATAGGATTGGTTGGATATAATATGATTGGTTGGATAGGATAGGAATGGGATAGGATAGGATTGGTTGGATAGGATTGGATTGTTTGGATAGGATTGGATTGGATACGATCGGATAGGATTGTTTGGATATGATAGAATTGGTTGGATAGGATAGGTTGGATAGGATAGGTTGTATAGGATAAGATTGGTTGGATATGATAGGTTTGGTTAGATATGATAATATTGGTTGGATAGGATTTGATAGGATAGGATAGGATGGATAGGATAGGATAGGTTGGATAGGATAGGATATGTTGGATAGGATAGGATAAAATAGGATATAATTGGTTGTATAGGATAGGATTGGTTGGATAGGATTGGATTGGTTGGATAGGATAGGACAGGCTTGGTTGGATAGGATTGGATAGGATTGGTGGGATATGATATGATTGGTTGGATAGAATAGAAATGGTTGGATATGCTTGGATTGGTTGGATATGATATGATAGGATTGGTTGGATTGGTTGGATAGGAGAGGATTGGTTGGATAGGATAGGACAGGATTGGTTGGATATAATATGATTGGTTGGATAGGATAGGAATGGGATAGGATAGGATAGATAGGATAGTATTGTTTGGATAGGATTGGTTGGATAGGAGAGGATTGGTTGGATAGGATAGGACAGGATTGGTTGGATAGGATTGGTTGGATATAATATGATTGGTTGGATAGGATAGGATTGGTTGGATAGGATAGGATTGGATAGGTTGGGTAGGATAGGATAGGTTGGATCGGATAGTCTTGGATAGGTTGGGTAGGATAGGATAGGTTGGATCGGATACGATTGTTTGGATAGGATAGGTTGGATAGGCTTGGATTGGTTGGATAGGATATGATATGATTGGTTGGATAGGATAAGATAGGATAGGATTGGTTGGATAGGATAGGACAGGATTGGTTGGATAGGATTGGTTGGATATAATATGATTGGTTGGATAGGATGAGCTAGGATTGTTTGGATAGGATTGGATAGGATTTTTTGGATTAGATAGGATTGGTTGGATTGGATTGGATTGTTTGGATAGGATTGGTTTGATAGGATCGGATTTGTTGGATAGGGTAGGATTGGTTGGATTAATTGGCTTGGTAGGATATGATAGGATTGGATGGATAGCATTTGATAGGATAGGATTGGTTAGATAGGATATGATTGGTTGGATAGGATTGGATAGATTAGGATAGGATTGTTTGGATCGGATAGGATTGGATAGGATATGATAGGATTGGTTGGATAGGATGGGATTTGATAGGATTGGTTGGATAGGATTGGATAAGATAGGTTGGATAGGATAGACTGAAGATGTGAAAGTCTAGTTTGAATGGTTATAGAGTTACTAATTTATATAGTTATAGTTGATATACATTTTAAAGAATTTGAAGTTAGGATAGCCTGAACATGTGAAAGTTAGTTGGACAGGATTGGATTGGTTGGATATGAGAGGATTGGTTGGATAGGAGAGGACAGGATTGGTTGGATAGGATTGGTTGGATATAATATGATTGCTTGGATAGGATAGGAATGGGATAAGATAGGATAGGATTGGTTGGATAGGATATGATATGATAGGTTGGATAGGATAGTCTTGGATTGGTTGGGTAGGATAGGATAGGTTGGATAGGATAGGATAGGTTGGATAGAATTGGATTGGTTGGATAGGATATGACAGGATTGGTTGGATAGGATAGGATAAGATAGGATAGAATTGGTTTTATAGGATAGGATTGGTTGGAGAGGATAGAATTGGTTGGATAGGATTGATTGGATAGGATAGGACAGGATTGGATAGGACAGGATTGGTTGGATAGGATTGGTTGGATATAATATGATTGGTTGGATAGGATAGGAATGGGATAGGATAGGATTGGTTGGATAGGATGAGCTAGGATTGTTTGGATAGGATTGGATAGGATTTTTTGGATTAGATAGGATTGGTTGGATAGGATTGGATTGTTTGGATAGGATTGGTTTGATAGGATCGGATTTGTTGGATAGGGTAGGATTGGTTGGATTAATTGGCTGGATAGGATATAATAGGATTGGATGGATAGCATTTGATAGGATAGGATTGGTTAGATAGGATAGGAATGGTTGGATGGGATTGGATAGGATAGGATTTTTTGGATAGGATTGGTTGGATAGGATATGAATGGTTGGATAGGATAGGATACGATTGGATAGGATGGTTAGGATAGTCTTGGATTGGTTGGATAGGATTGGTTGGATAGGATAGGTTGGATTGGATTGGTTTGAAAGGTATACAACTGGTTGGATAGGATTGGAATGGTTGGATAGGATATGATAGGATATGATTGGTTGGATAGGATAGTCTGGATAGATAGGATTGGATTGGATACGATCGGATAGGATTGTTTGGATATGATAGAATTGGTTGGATAGGATAGGTTGGATAGGATAGGTTGTATAGGATAAGATTGGTTGGATATGATAGGTTTGGTTAGATATGATAATATTGGTTGGATAGGATTTGATAGGATAGGATAGGATGGATAGGATAGGTTGGATAGGATAGGATATGTTGGATAGGATAGGATAAAATAGGATATAATTGGTTGTATAGGATAGGATTGTTTGGATAGGATTGGATTGGTTGGATAGGATAGGTTGGATAGGATAGGACAGGCTTGGTTGGATAGGATTGGATAGGATTGGTGGGATATGATATGATTGGTTGGATAGAATAGAAATGGTTGGATATGCTTGGATTGGTTGGATATGATATGATAGGATTGGTTGGATTGGTTGGATAGGAGAGGATTGGTTGGATAGGATAAGACAGGATTGGTTGGATATAATATGATTGGTTGGATAGGATAGGAATGGGATAGGATAGGATAGATAGGATAGTATTGTTTGGATAGGATTGGTTGGATAGGAGAGGATTGGTTGGATAGGATAGGACAGGATTGGTTGGATCGGATTGGTTGGATATAATATGATTGGTTGGATAGGATAGGATTGGTTGGACAGGATAGGATATGATAGGTTGGATAGGATAGTCTTGGATAGGTTGGGTAGGATAGGATAGGTTGGATCGGATACGATTGTTTGGATAGGATAGGTTGGATAGGCTTGGATTGGTTGGATAGGATATGATAGGATTGGTTGGATAGGATAAGATAGGATAGGATTGGTTGGATAGGATAGGACAGGATTGGTTGGATAGGATTGGTTGGCTATAATATGATTGGTTGGATAGGATGAGCTAGGATTGTTTGGATAGGATTGGATAGGATTTTTTGGATTAGATAGGATTGGTTGGATTGGATTGGATTGTTTGGATAGGATTGGTTTGATAGGATCGGATTTGTTGGATAGGGTAGGATTGGTTGGATTAATTGGCTTGGTAGGATATGATAGGATTGGATGGATAGCATTTGATAGGATAGGATTGGTTAGATAGGATATGATTGGTTGGATAGGATTGGATAGGATTTTTTGGATAGGATTGGATAGATTAGGATAGGATTGTTTGGATCGGATAGGATTGGATAGGATATGATAGGATTGGTTGGATAGGATGGGATTTGATAGGATTGGTTGGATAGGATTGGATAAGATAGGTTGGATAGGATAGACTGAAGATGTGAAAGTCTAGTTTGAATGGTTATAGAGTTACTAATTTATATAGTTATAGTTGATATACATTTTAAAGAATTTGAAGTTAGGATAGCCTGAACATGTGAAAGTTAGTTTGGGGTCTCTAGCTTGAACAGCTCAAGAATGACTGTTAGTGAGTTAATGTATGATAATATATGCAGAATTACATAGTTATTGTTGATAAATGTGTTTGATAATGGGAAATCATGATATCCTGAAGATGTCATGTTGAAACCAACTTTCACAATGCCCCTGTGCACAAAGGGAGGTCCATACAGAAGTAGTTTGTCGAGATTGGTGTGGAAGAACTTGACTGGCCTGCACAGAGCCCTGACATCAAACCCATCAAACAGCTTTGGGAGGAATTGGAACGCTGACTGTGAACCAGGCCTGATCGCCCAACATCAGTGCCCATCCTCACTAATGCTGTTGTGGCTGAAATGAAGCTAGTCCCCGCAGCAATGTTCCAACATCTAGTGGAAAGCCTTCCCAGAAGAGTGGAGCAGGTGTCCAGATAATTTTGGTCATGTAGTGTATATAGCTTTTTTTTGATAAATGTTTTTAAAAATTGAAGTTTTATGTAATGAATATGAATTCGGAGGGCAGACACTCTGTCGTCACTTCAGGATTCAGGCTGGTCTGACTAAAACACACTCTGTTATCACTGCAGGTTTTATGCTGGTTTTGACAAAAAAATGACTTCTGTCTGCCTACACTGTGAAGGGCTTTTAGGCCTGTTTCATTGTAGACTGAAGACACAGAAAAAGAGAGGGACCCCTGCAGAACTGAAGCATTTTCTCTGGTTTCATCTCATCAATACATGTAATGGAACCTCTTTGACATGTAAGATGGCGCTGTGCAACTATGGCTGACTCTGTAAAACAACACAATTCACTGCACCTATCTGGTGTAAAACCATATTTTTATATATAGAATTTAGAGACACACAGATCTAAATGGCTGTGGACAGGTCTTATACATGGGAATGAATTTTCCAGCAGTTAATCCATAGAAAATGGATTTCTTTATCAATTACTTCTGAATGAATGGGATCATCATTCAGTTTCCTCTGTATCTCTGGTGTCACGTTCTGACCTTAGTTCCTTTGTTTTGTCTTTGTTTTTGTATGGTCAGGGCGTGAGTTGGGGTGGGCAGTCTGTTTGTTTTTCTATGTTGGTTTTTGTGTTCAGCCTAGTATGGTTCTCAATCAGAGGCAGGTATCGTTAGTTGTCTCTGATTGAGAATCATACTTAGGTAGCCTTTTTCCACTTGGGTTTCGTGGGTGTTTATTTTCTGTCTTTGTGTTATGTGTGTATGTCACCAGACAGGACTGTTTCGTTTCGTTCGTTCATTTTGTTATTTTTGTATTGATTCAGTGTTCAGTGCTTCCTTTAATTAGAATTATGAACACTTACCACGCTGCGCTTTGGTCCGATCCTTACTCCTCCTCAGACGAAGAGGAGGAAATCTGTTACAGAAACACCCACCACAAGAGGACCAAGCAGCATGGCAGCAGCAGCGTCTGAAAACACAAGACTCCTGGACTTGGGAGGAGATTTTGGACGGCAAGGGACCCTGGGCACAAGCAGGGGAATATCGCCGCCCTAAAGCAGAGCTGCAGGCAGCAAAAACAGAGAGGCGATGGTATGAGGAGGCAGCACGGCAGCGCGGCTGGAAGTTTGAGAGGCAGCCCCAAAAATGTATTGGCGGAGGCACACGGGGAGTGTGGCTAAGTCAGGTAGGAGACCTGAGCCAACTCCCCGTGCTTACCGGAGAGCGAGAGGGACCGGGCAGGCACCGTGTTATGCTGTGAAGCGCACGGTGTCCCCAGTGCGGGTGCATAGCCCGGTGCGGTACATTCCAAATCCTCGTATCGGCCGTGCTAGAGTGGGCATCAAGTCAGGTGCCATGAAGCTGGCTCTACGCATCTGGTCTCCAGTGCGTCTCCTCGGGCCGGCGTACATGGCACCAGCCTTACACATGGTTTCCCCAGTTCGCCAGCACAGCCCAGTGCGGGCTATTCCAACTCACCGCACTGGCCTGGCTACGGGGAGCATTCAACCAGGTAAGGTTGGGCAGGCTCGGTGCTCAAGAGCTCCAGTGCGCCTTCACGGTCCGGTCTGTCCGGTGCCACCTCCACGTACCAGCCCTCCGGTGGCAGCCCCCCGCACCAGGCTGTCTCTCCGTCTTCTCCCTACAAGTGCTCCCACCTGTCCAGTGCTGTCAAAGCCTTCCTCCTCTCCAGCGCTGCACGAGTCTCCCGTCTGTCCTGAGCCGCCAGAGCAGCCAGTCTGTCCTGAGCCGCCAGAGTAGCCAGTCTGTCCTGAGCCGCCAGAGTAGCCAGTCTGTCCTGAGCCGCCAGTCTGTCCTGAGCCGCCAGAGCCGCCAGTCTGTCCTGAGCCGCGAGTGCCGCCAGTCTGTCCTGAGCCGCCAGAGCCGCCAGTCTGTCCTGAGCAGTCAGTCTGCCAGGAGCTGCCAGAGCCGTCAGTCAGCCAGGAGCTGCCAGAGCTGCCTGTCATGCCGGCGATGCCAGAATCGCCCTTCACTCCGGAGCTGCCGGAGTCTCCCGCCTGTCCGGCGCGGCCGGAGTCGTCCTTCACTCCGGCGCTGTCGGAGTCTCCCAACTGTCCGGCGCTGCCGGAATCTCCCGTCCATTCTGGACCCGTGGCGAGGGTCCCCAGTCCGAGGTCGAGGAGGAGGCGGACAAAAACTATGGCGGACAAAAACTATGGTGAAACTATCTGGCTAGAAATGATTAAGAAGGAAATGATCCTAACATAGAAAAATGTCCTCCTGTGTGCTACCTATATCCCCCACTAGAATCCCCATACTTTAATGAAGACAGCTTCTCCATCCTGGAGGGGGAAATCAATCATTTCCAGGCCCAGGAACATGTACTAGTCTGTGGTGACCTAAATGCCAGAACTGGACAAAATCCTGACACCCTCAACACACAGGGGGACAAACACCTACCTGGAGGTGACAGTATTCCCTCCCAAATATGGGGCGGCAGGTAGTCTAGTGGTTAGAGTGATGGGCCAGTCACAGAAAAGTTGCTGGTTTGAATCTCCGAGCTGACAACGTTAAAAATCTGTCGTTCTGCCCCTGAACAAGGCAGTTAACCCAGTGTTCCCCGGTAGGCCGTCATTGTAAATAAGAATTTGCCTAGTTAAATAAAGGTTCAATAATAAAAAATATGCCCCCCTAGACAACTATTTTATTTTATTTCACCTTTATTTAACCATCCGGCTAGTTGAGAACAAGTTCTCATTTGCAACTGCGACCTGGCCAAGATAAAGCAAAGCAGTGTGACACATGCAACAACACAGAGTTACACATGGAATAAACAAAACATTCAGTCAATAATACAGTAGAACAAAAGAAAACAAAAAGTCTATATACAGTGAGTGCAAATGAGGTAAGTTAAGGCAATAAACAGGCCATGGTAGCGAAGTAATTACAATATAGCAGTTAAACACTGGAATGGTAGATGTGCAGAAGATGTGCAGAATATGAATGTGCAAGTAGAGATACCGGGGTGCAAAGGAGCAAGATAAATAAATAAATACAGTATGGGGGTGAGGGTAGGTAGATAGATGGGCTGTTTACAGATGGGCTATGTACAGGTGCAGTGATCTGTAAAATGCTCTGACAGCTGGTGCTTAAAGCTAGTGAGGGAGATGTGAGTCTCCAGCTTCAGAGATTTTTGCAGTTCGTTCCAGTCATTGGCAGAAGAGAACTGGAAACTGGAAGGAAAGATGACCAAAGGAGGAATTGCCTTTGGGGGTGACCAGAGAGATATACCTGCTGGAGCGCGTGCTACGAGTGGGTCCTGCTATGGTGACCAGTGAGCTGAGATAAGGTGGGGCTTTACCTAGCAGAGTCTTGTAGATAACCTGTAGCCAGTGGGTTTGGCGACGAGTATGAAGCGAGGGCCAACCAACGAGAGCATACAGGTCTCAATGGTGAGTAGTGTATGGGGCTTTGGTTACAAAACGGATAGCACTGTGATAGACTGAATCCAGTTTGTTGAGTAGAGTGTTGGAGGCTATTTTATAGACGACATCACCGAAGTTTTACGAGGGTATGTTTGGCAGCATGAGTGAAGGATGACAAAATAACTAACAAAAATGGCCACAACTCTGAGGCTACCTGCCGCCCCTCTGTCACAGAGGTCTGTACATAGTGAATGGAATAGTGAATAGGCTTCGAGGAGACTCTTACGGTAGGTACACCTACAGCTCATCCCTTGGCAGTAGTACTGTAGATGACTTAATCAGTGAACTCAGCCCAATCAGCCCACTGACACCCCTATCAGATCACAGCAAAATCACAATCTACCTGAACAGAGCAATACTCAGTCATGAGACATCAAAGCCAAAGGAACTGAATAATATTATGAAATGCTATAGATGGAAGGAAAGTTATGTAGAAACCTACCAAAAAACAATTTGGCAACAACAAATTCAATTCATTTTAGACATCTTCCTGGACAAAATATTTCACTGTAATAGTGAATTTGTAAACTTGGCAGTCGAAAATCTAAACAGTATATTTGACCTTTCCCTATCCAACCAAAAAATGTAAAAATACACAATATAAGAAAAGGAAAACAAATGATTTGATGAAGAATACAAAAACCTAAGAGTGAAATTGAGAGACCTATCCAACCAAAAACATAGAGACCCAGAAAACCTGAGTCTACGCCTTCACTACGGTGAATCACATAGAATTGAACTGGGACACAGCAAAAACGGAGATGTTTGGATAAACCACTTCTCTAATCTTTTTGGCTCTATATCAAAGAACAAGCAGCAAAAACATATGCATGATCAAATACAAATCTTAGAATCAACTATTAAAGACTACCAGAACCAGAACCCACTGGACTCTCTAGTTACACTGAATAAACTAAACAACTAAACTACAAGCACTCCATCTATGGGTATCCTACATAAATTATCAAATATACAGACCAGAGAAATTCCGATTGGCTATACTTAAACTCTTTGTCATGTCCTGACCTTAGTTCCTTTTGTATGTTTCTATTTTAGGTTGGTCGGGGCGTGAGTTGGGGTGGGCATTCTGTTTTTTTTCTTGTGTTCATATTTCTGTGTTTGGCCTAGTATGGTTCTCAATCAGAGGCAGGTGTCGTTTGTTGTCTCTGATTGAGAATCATACGTAGGTAGCCTGTTTTCCTACTCTTGTTTGTGGGTGGTTATTTTCTGTTTAGTGTATGTCACCTTACAGAACTGTTTAATTTTGTTTCATTCTCTTTGTTATTTGTTTAGTGTTCGGAGTTTAAATAAATATGAACATGGACACTTACCACGCTGCGCATTGGTCCGATATTTCATACTCGTCGTCAGACGACAAAGAGATCTGTTACACTCTTTAACATCATCCTTGGCTCTGGCATCTCCCCAATATTTGGAACCAAGGACGTATCAGCCCAATCCACAAAAGTGGAAACAAATTTGACCCCAATAACTACTGTGGGATATGCGTCAACAGCAACTTTGGCACAATCCTCTGCATTATCATTAACAGCAGACTCGTACATTTCCTCAGTGAAAACAATGTACTGAGCAAATGTCAAATTGCCTTTTTAACAAATGAACGTACGATAGACTATGTATTCACCCTGCAAACCCTAATTGACAAAAAAAGGCCAGTCTTCTCATGCTTTGTTGATTTCAAAAAACGTTTATCAATTTAACATGAGGGTCTGTTATACAAATGGATGGAAAGTGGTGTTGGGGGAGAAACAATGACATAATAAGATGATGTCTCTGATGCTCTGGAAAAAATTAAGAGACCACTTGTTGGGAAAGTTATGATTAAATGACTGAACAAATTCCATTTTAAATGGAACTGTAACTAAGTAAACTTGTACTCTGTTTTATTATATCTGATTAACTATATGAGTTCATACGATGGGATTGTGTGACACAGACAAGGAGTAATTAAAGTTAATGAACACCATTCCAACTAGGAAGATAACGAATGGGTTGTGGACTGTGTAAACAGATAAGGTCGTTAACCTATGGTTGAACCTACGGAACAGAGCTCTGGGGTTTTTAGATAAGACAGTGAGTGCATTCCTAAGTTTTCTGTTAATTAGAACTGTCAGCTCAGTGGTGATCGATAATGTTGAGGGGTCAAAATTTACCTGGGAGTGTGTTAGTAAGTTAGAATGAACTTTTCACCTCACTTTGTCCCGGTCGAGAGGAGGGGATTCTGTTAAAACAAAAAAATGACGTCATGATTTGTATATAAACTGTTGCTCGTGGTGAAGTGACCCCGCTCCGAGAATAAATTCTGTTGCCTATTATTGAAAAGACTGGTCTCCGTCTATTTTATGCAAACAAGAATCTTACAAATTCTCATAAAATAGATTAAGGGTTTTCAATTAATGAAAACACATTGACATCATTAAATTACAGTAACACCACTGCAAAAATGATCAGTTTCTCTGGTTTTACTATTTTTAGGTATGTGTTTGGGTAAAATTTACATTTTTGTTTTATTCTATAAACTACTGACAACATTTCTCACAAAATCCAAATAAAAATATTGTCATTTAGAGCATTTATTTGAAGAAAATGACAACTGGTCAAAATAACAAAAAAAGCTGCGGTGTTGTCAGACCTTGAATAATGCAAAGAAAATAAGTTCATTTTCATTTTTAAACAACACAACACAAATGTTTTAATTTAGGAGGAGTTCAGAAATCAATATTTGGTAGAATAACCCTGATTTTCAATCACAGCTTTCATCTGTCTTGGCATGCTCTCCACCAGTCTTTCACATTGGTGTTGAGTGGCTTTATGTCACTCCTGGCGCAAAAATTCAAGCAGCTCGGCTTTGTTTGATGGCTTGTGTCCATCCATCTCCTCTTGATCACATTCTAGAGGTTTTTTAATGTTCAGGTCTGGAGATTGAGCTGGCCATGACAGGATCTTGATCTGGTGGTCCTCCACACACACCTTGATTGACCTGGCTGTGTGGCACAGAGCATCGTCCTGAAGGAAGAAACAAGCCTCAGAGTTGGGGAACATTGTCAGAGCAGATGGAAGCAAGTTTTCTTCCAGGACAACCTTGTACATGGCTTGATTCAAGCGTCCTTCACAAAGACAAACCTGCCCTTTTCCAGCCTTGCTGAAGCACACTCAGATCATCACTGATCCTCCACCAAATTTCACAGACCTGGACAGGCCTACAAGCCACAGTGTCTCGCACTCACTGTAAAATTTGGCAAACGGCATAACTTCTTTGGGATTGGGGGCAGTATTGAGTAGCTTGTATGAATAAGGTGCCCAGAGTAAACTGCCTGCTACTCAGGCCCAAAAGCTAGAATATGCATATAATTAGTAGATTTGGATAGAAAACACGAAAACTTCAAAAACTGTTTGAATGATGTCTGAGTATAACAGAACTCATATGGCAGGCAAAAACCTGAGAAAAAAATGCAACCAGGAAGTGGGAAATCTGAGGTTTGTAGTTTTTCAAGTCATTGCCTATCCAATATACAGTGTCTATGGGGTCATATTGCACTTCATAATTGCACTTCATTCCACTAGATGTCAACAGTCTTTAGAACCTTGTTTCTGTCTTCTACTATGAAGCGAATAAGAGCTGTTTGAATCAGGGGTCTGGCAGAATGCCATGAGCTAAGTCACTTGCGCGGCAGTGAGAGCGAGCTCTGTTATTTTTCATTTCTAAAGACAAAGGAATTATTCCGGTTGGAATATTATTGAAGATTTACTATAAAAACATCCTAAAGATTGATTATATACATCGTTTGACATGTTTCTACAAACTAATGGAACTGTTTTGACTTTTCGTCTGGACTAAGTGCCTGCGCCTTTGTGAATTTGGATTTGTGAACTAAAACGCACAAACAAAAAGAGCAAAAAGAACAAAACAAACATTTATTGTGGAACTGGGATTCCTGGGAGTGCATTCCGATGAAGATCAAAGGTTAGTGATTCATTTTTACGCTATTTCTGTCTAATGTGACACCTCTCCTTCTTTGGAAAATGTCTCTATGGTTTTCTGTGGCTAGGCGCTGACCTAACATAATTGAAAGGTGTGCTTTCGCCGTAAAGCCTTTTTAAAAATCAGACACTGTGGCTGGATTATTAACAAGAAGTTTCTTTAAAATGGTGTATAATTTTAATTATGAGATTTCTGTTGTTTTGAATTTGGCGCCCTGCAATTTGACTGGCTGTTGGCGAGGTGGGATGCTAGTGTCCCACATATCTCGGAGAAGTTTTAACAAATATTGCATATTTCAAATTGAGTACCTCAAAAACACCAGAAAACGCACTACATCAAAGAATATATTAAAAATTCTATAAAATATATGAATAATTATATAAAATGTATGTAACAGATGTTCCAACAGGTTTCTGTACCAATTCACCACACAACCAATAAAGCATACAGAAAGTATTCATTATAATGTTCTGTGTTTTCAACAAATAGACTATGTCAATCTGGACAAACAGAAAATACATCACTCCCTACCTTGTAGGCTTACCCAGTATCGAAGACTTGACCATCTCAAAATGTCTGTCACGCCAACTCCGGCGGTCGACGTCGCCGATCTACTAACTACCAGCCCTGACTATCTCTTAACCTCTAGCAACTAGCAATCCCGTATCCGGGAGCGTAATCATAGCCTCAAGCGTATTACCATAACGCAACTTTTCCTATTTATGAAAATCGCAAATGAAATGAAATAAATATATTCAAACACAAGCTTAGCCTTTTGTTAACAACACTGTCATCTCAGATTTTCAAAATATGCGTTACAGCCAACGCTAGACAAGCATTTGTGTAAGTTTATCATCGCATAATGGTATGCTAGGCTCTGCTGGCAGCAGGCAACATTTTCACGAAAATAAGAAAAGCAACCAAATTAAATAATTTACCTTTGAATAACTTCAGATGCTTTCACTCAGGAGACTCCCAGTTAGATAGCAAATGTTCCTTTGTTCATCAGTTTTGGCTGAGAAATCGACCAAAAAATACTTCAACTATAACGGCAAACTTTTTTCAAAATTTGCTCCATAATATCGACAGAAACATGGCAAACGTTGTTTAGGATCCATCCTCAAGGTGTTTTTAACATATATATTCGATAATATATCCGTTGAGGCAATTGTTTTCTCATAAGAAGTGATTGGAAAAATGGCTACCTCAGAATTTTACGCAAGATTTTCTCCGGGAGACACCATGTGACCACTCGCCAAATATGGTCCCTTACAGCTATTCTCCAATTAAAATGCCTAAAAAGACGTCACAATGCTGTAGACACCTTGGGGAATGCGTGGAAAACGTAAGCACATTCGTAGCTCATTCACAGCCATATAAGGAGTCATTGGCATGAGGCGGTTTCAAAAAATGCGGCACTTCCTGATTGGATTTTTATCTGGGTTTCGCCTGTAACATCAGTTCTGTTGCACTCACAGACAATATCTTTGCAGTTTTGGAAACGTCAGAGTGTTTTCTTTCCAAAGCTGTCAATTATATGCATTGTCGAGCATCTTTTCGTGACACAATATCTTGTTTAAAACGGGAACGTTTTTCATCCAAAAATTAAAATAGCGCCCCCTATATCCAACTGGTTTTAACGCACACCTGGTCCCCGTCATTAACCACACCTGGTCCCCGTCATTATCCACACCTGGTCCCCGTCATTATCCACACCTGGTCCCCGTCATTATCCACACCTGGTCCCCGTCATTATCCACACCTGGTCCCCGTCATTAACCACACCTGGTCTCCGTCATTAACCACACCTGGTCCCCGTCATTAACCACACCTGGTCCCCGTCATTAACCACACCTGGTCCCCGTCATTAACCACACCTGGTCCCCGTCATTATCGCATACAACTCTCAATCAACTACCAGATCTCTTTTCATATCTCCCTCAGGCTGGTGGTTCCTGCTCCCCTGGCTGGTGCCGTCCCCCGCGACACCCCTGCACCTCCCCTGGAAGTTGAGGGGACTCCCACCTATTCCATCAGGTTCCTCCTGGATTCCCGACGTCGTGGGGGTCCGCTCCAGTACCTGGTGGACTGGGAGGGGTATGGCCCAGAGGAGCGCTGTTGGGTCCCAACGACAGACATCCTGGACCCCAACATCATCCTGGATTTTCATTTCCGAACCGACCCACTCCTCGCCCTCGGGGCCGTCCCCCTGGCCGGTGTCATCCTGCGGCTGGAGCCTCATTTTCCCCTCGATCCTGACTAGTCTCCCAGTCCCTGCCGCTGAAAAGCATCCCCACAGAATGATGCTGCCACCACCATGCTTCACTGTAGGGATGGTGCCAGGTTTCCTCCAGATGTGATTCTTGGCATTCAGGCCAAAGAGTCCTATCTTGGTTTCATCCGATCAGAGAGTCTTTTCTCATGGTCTGAGAGTCTTTTAGGTGCCTTTTGGCAAACTCCACGCGGGTTGTCATTTACCTTTTACTGAGGAGTGGCTTCCGTCCGGCTATTCTACCATAAAGGCCTGATTGGTGGAGTGCTGCATAGATGGTTGTCCTTCTGGAAGATTCTCCCATCTAAACAGAGGAACTCTGGAGCTCTGTCAGAGTGACCATCGGGTTCTTGGTCACCTCCCTGACCAATGCCCTTCTCCCCCAATTGCTCAGTTTGGCCGGGTTGCTAGCTCTAGGAAGAGTCTTGGTGGTTCCAAACTTCTTCCATTTAAGAACGATGGATGCCACTGTGTTCTTGGGGACCTTTAATGCTGTCTCGGAGCTTTACGAACAATTCCGTCGACCTCATGGCTTGGTTTTTGCGCTGGCATCCACTGTCAACTGTGGGACCTTATATAGACAGTTGTGTGCCTTTCCAAAATCATGTCCAATCAATTGAATTTAACACAGGTGGACTCCAATCAAGTTGTAGAAACATCTCAAGGATGATCAATGGAAACCGAATGCACCTGAGCTCAGTTTCGAGTTTAGATTTTCATAGATTTTCTAAATTTCTAAAAACCTGTTTTTGATTTGTCATTATGGGGGATTTTGTAGATTGATGAGGATTTGTATTTATTTATTTCATTTTATGATAAGGCTGTAATGTAACATATGTGGAAAAGGGGAAGGGGTCTGAATACTTTCAAAATGGACTGCACTATATTCACAAAGTACACTGATACACACACACATTAACATACACACTCACCCATACCGACACAACACACACTACACTGATACACACACACATTAACATACACACTCACCCATACCGACACAACACACACTACACTGATACACACACACATTAACATACACACTCACCCATACCGACACAACACACACTACACTGATACACACACACATTAACATACACACTCACCCATACCGACACAACACACACTACACTGATACACACACACATTAACATACACACTCACCCATACCGACACAACACACACTACACTGATACACACACACATTAACATACACACTCACCCATACCGACACAACACACACTACACTGATACACACACACATTAACACACACACCCATACCGACACAACAAAAACTACACTGACACACACACACACACACATTAACATACACAACAAACACTCATACTGACAAACACACACGCACTCTCATACCGACACACCGACAACACACATTCATCATTTGCTGCTGCTACTCTGATCTTTAATTTAGTCTTATTATTATCTATCCTGATGCACACAGACTTTATCCTGCCTTCATGTACATATCTACCTCAAATATCTTGTACCTCTGCACATTGAACCTCGTGTGTTACTTGTATGGCATTTTTGTACACTGCATCGTTGGAAAGGGCTCGTAAGTAGTGGGCTCTCACAGTAGAGCGAGAGAGAGAGAGAGAGTGAGCGAGAGAGAGAGAGCTTGGCCACTTAGACAGCCGTGGCAGGAGATAAATCTGTGGCCCATATTAGGATCCGTCATCTGTGATTTTCAGTATGACCAGCCAGATGTTGGGTCAAAATATTGGTTGGACTCTTTGGCGTGCTGGCAGGGGGAACGATTCAATTTCCCCTTGATGGATGAGCGACCGGAGACAGCAGCCCCGAGGGTTGGACCTGACCTTAGATATGCACAGAGACCAGCACCACGTCACCATCCTCTCCTCAGTGTAAAATATCACCATTGATTCTTCTCAGGGCATCTCTCTCTGTCTGTCTGAGCTGACACAGAGGCCGGCTACGCCTCTCAGACAATTTTTGCTTTCATTAGACTTGCTGTTTTCCTTCAAGTGGTCACCAGTGATGCTGGGCTGTTATGGGTTGTATGGTGGTTCGGAATTAGCCATCTTATAAACAAACAAGTAGAATACATCCGTAGACACTGGTTCCATTGTATTTGTAACGGCTGTCTTGGGTAGAAGGAGCAGAGGACCAAGGTGCAGCGTGGTTAGTGTTCATCTTATTTAATAAGAAACTGAACATTTAAATAAAAACACAAAACAACAAAATGACAACTGAAACAGTTCTATCTGGTGCAGACACACACAAAGACAGAAAATAACCATCCACAAAACACAATGGAAAACAGGCTACCTAATTATGGTTCTCAATCAGGGACAACGATAGACAGCTGCCTCTGATTGAGAACCATATCAGGCCAAACACAGAAATAGAAAATATAGAAAAACGAACATAGACTGCCCACCCCAACTCACGCCCTGACCATACTAAATAAAGACATAACATAGACTGCACACCCCAACTCACGCCCTGACCATACTAAATAAAGACATAACATAGACTGCACACCCCAACTCACGCCCTGACCATACTAAATAAAGACATAACATAGACTGCACACCCCAACTCACGCCCTGACCATACTAAATAAAGACATAACATAGACTGCACACCCCAACTCACGCCCTGACCATACTAAATAAAGACATAACATAGACTGCCCACCCCAACTCACGCCCTGACCAACACTAAATAAAGACATAACATAGACTGCCCATCCCAACTCACGCCCTGACACTACTAAATAAAGACATAACATAGACTGCCCACCCCAACTCACGCCCTGACCAACACTAAATAAAGACATAACATAGACTGCCCATCCCAACTCACGCCCTGACACTACTAAATAAAGACATAACATAGACTGCCCACCCCAACTCACACCCTGACACTACTAAATAAAGACATAACATAGACTGCCCACCCCAACTCACGCCCTGACCAACACTAAATAAAGACATAACATAGACTGCCCATCCCAACTCACACCCTGACACTACTAAATAAAGACATAACATAGACTGCCCACCCCAACTCACACCCTGACACTACTAAATAAAGACATAACATAGACTGCCCACCCCAACTCACGCCCTGACCAACACTAAATAAAGACATAACATAGACTGCCCACCCCAACTCACACCCTGACCATCCTAAATAAAGACATAACATAGACTGCCCACCCCAACTCACGCCCTGACCATCCTAAATAAAGACATAAAGGAATAAAGGTCAGAACGTGACAGTATTTACTACAAAATAAATCAAAAGTCTCTCAACCACCTTTGTCTGTATGAATGTTTTGCATTCCAGCGATGTCGCAGTATAAATACACTAAAATGTCAAAATCATCCAGTAGCATCAAAAATCACACAACAAGAATATTCTCAGGCCTCCCTCCCTTGGAAAACAGTGTGCATCAAGTGGACTTCAAAAATAGATGAGTGGTATCTGAGCCAAGTAGGAGCTGATGTTGGAGAGGACACACAATCATCACTCCAGGCTTCAGGCTGGTCTAACTAAAATACATTCAATCATCACTGCAGGATTCAGCCTGGTCTGACTAAAAAACACTCAATCAATGCAGGCTTCAGGCTGGTCTGACTAAAAAACACTCAATCAATGCAGGCTTCAGCCTGGTCTGACTAAAAAACACTCAATCAATGCAGGCTTCAGGCTGGTCTGACTAAAAAACACTCAATCAATGCAGGCTTCAGGCTGGTCTGACTAAAAAACACTCAATCAATGCAGGCTTCAGGCTGGTCTTACTAAAAAACAATCAATGCAGGATTCAGGCTGGTCTTACTAAAAAACACTCAATCAATGCAGGATTCAGGCTGGTCTGACTAAAACACACTCAATCATCACTGCAGGCTTCATGCTGGTCTTACTAAAAAACATTCAATCATCACTGCAGGATTCAGCCTGGTCTGACTAAAAAAACACTCAATCAATGCAGGCTTCAGGCTGGTCTGACTAAAAAACACTCAATCAATGCAGGCTTCAGGCTGGTCTGACTAAAACACACTCAATCATCACTGCAGGCTTCATGCTGGTCTTACTAAAAAACATTCAATCATCACTGCAGGATTCAGCCTGGTCTGACTAAAAAAACACTCAATCAATGCAGGATTCAGGCTGGTCTGACTAAAACACACTCAATCATCACTGCAGGCTTCATGCTGGTCTTACAAAACAAAATGGTCTTACAAAACACTGTGAAGGGCTTTTAGGCCTGTTTCATTGTAGACTGAAGACACAGAAAAGGAGAGGGACCCCTGCAGAACTGATGCATTTTCTCTGGTTTCATCTCATCAAAACAAAACATATAATAGAACCTCTGACATGTAAGATGGCGTTGTACTGGATGGCGTTGAACTGGATGGCGTTGAACTGGATGGCGTTGAACTGGATGGCGTTGAACTGGATGGCGTAGAACTGGATGGCGTTGAGCTGGATGGCGTTGTGCTGGATGGCGTTGAACTGGATGGCGTTGAACTGGATGGCGTTGAACTGGATGGCGTTGAGCTGGATGGCGTTGAGCTGGATGGCGTTGTGCTGGATGGCGTTGTACTGGATGGCGTTGTACTGGATGGCGTTGTGCTGGATGGCGTTGTGCTGGATGGCGTTGTACTGGATGGCGTTTTGCTGGATGGCGTTGTGCTGGATGGCGTTGTGCTGGATGGCGTTGTACTGGATGGCGTTGTGCTGGATGGCGTTGTACTGGATGGCGTTTTGCTGGATGGCGTTGTGCTGGATGGCGGTTTGCAAGCTCCGTCCCAGCTTTGCTATTTCGTGATTCTTTAGGCGTTCTTTAACTTATTTTCACAAAATGTATCTGCTACCGTCTCTTATAACCAACAATAACTTCTGAACATCAGATTGGCAGTTACCTACCCCAATTTCGGCTTCAACTTTGACCCTACTGCCCTGGTCTCTTTCTGTAATTCTGAACCAGTTTTCAGGCTACCCAAGAGCCTAACGTCGGCATTACAGAGGCAAGTGATGGGGGATCCTGGTGAGATTAAGGTGAAGGGAAAACCAGTCATCTCTTCCCTACATTCTACTGGCTAATGTACAGTCACTAGATAATAAGATGGACCTCTGATCGTCCCTCCATTCTACTGGCTAATGTGCAGTCACTAGATAATAAGATGGAGGACCTCCAATCGAGGATTTGCTACCAATGGAACTCTTGGAAATGCAATATTCTCTGCTTTTCTGAAACACGGCAATTGGACAAGATACCATTTAGCAGCTCTTATCCAAAGCAACTTACAGTTAGTGCATTCATCTTAAGATAGCTAGGTGGGACCACCACATATCTCAGTCATAGTCAGTAAATTTTTCCTTAGTAAAGTAACTATCAGCAAAGTCAGAGAAAAGCTTGGACTGGGCTGAGCGGGAGCTTCCCTCCCATAAGGGGTGAGGTGGCAGAACGGAGTGCTCAGGTAGGCAAGTACCACGGTCGTGTAGTGTATGCCAGGAAGCCAGTGGAGTGTGCCGGGGAGTGGGGTGACACGGGAGAACTTGGGAAGGAAGGTTGAACACCAGGCAAGCTGCAACATTGTGGATAAGTTGCAGGGGTTTGACGGCACAAGCAGGGACCTCAGCCAACAGTGAGTTGCAGTAGTCCAGATGGGAGATGACGAGTGCCTACGGATGTTGTAAAGCACGAGTCAAACTCATTCGATGGAGGTCATGCAGGTTTTCGCCCCATCCGTGTACTTGATTGATTAATTAAGGTCGCTAATTAGTAAGGAACTACTTAATTGAAAGGAAAAAAGGAAAACTCAGACACACGGACCTCCGTGTAATGGGTTTGACAACCCTGCTGTAGAACATGAACCTGCAGGAGCGAGTCACTGCCTTGATGTTTGCAGAGAACAACAGGCTGTTGTCCAGGGTCACGCCAAGGTTCTTTGCACTCTGGGAGGGGGACACCGTGTAGTTGCCAACCGTGATGAGGTCTTTGAGTGTCAGAAGTAGAGTATCATCCACATAGCAATGATAGGAGAGACCATGTGAGGACATGACAAGTGATTTGGTGTATAGAGAGAAGAGGAGAGGGACTAGAACCGAGCCCTGGGGGACACCAGTAGTGAGAGTACATGGTGCAGACACAGATCCTCTCCATGTCAGCTGGTAGGAGCGGCCAGGTAGGACGCAATCCAAGAGTGTGCAGAGCCTGAGACTCCCAGCCCTGAGAGGGTGGAGAGGAGGATCTGATAGAGCCTGAGACTCCCAGCCCTGAGAGGGTGGAGAGGAGGATCTGATGGTTCACGGTGTCGAAGGCAGCGAACAGATCTAGGAGGATGAGAACAGAGGAGAGAGAGTCAGCTTTGGCAGTAAGGACACCATTCGTGACACAGAGAAGAGCAGTCTTGGTTGTGATCCATCTTGAAGCCCGACTGGTTAGGGTCAAGAAGATCATTCTGAGAGAGATAACGAGGGAGTTGATCAGAGACAGCCAGAGGATCAACGGTTGGTTTCTTGAGGTGAGCAACTCTGGCCTTTTTTTAAGTCAAAGGGATGTATCAAATGGTTAAGGATGAGTTAATACTTGCAGTGGGGAATGGGAGAAGGTCGCCGGAGATGGTCTGGAGAAAGGAGGAGGGATGGGGTCGAGTGGGCAGGTTGTCGGGGCGGCCGGACGTCACTAGTAGCAGGATTTCATCTGAAGAGAGAGGGGATAAAGAGGTCAAGGAGTAGGGTAGTTCTGTGTGAGTTAGACCAGTGGACCCAGTAGGCTGAGTGAATGAGGAGCGGATGTTGTCAACCTTCTTTTCAAATTGGTTGACGAATTCGCTCACCGAGAGGGAGGAGGAAAAGGGGTGGAGGATTAAGGAGGAAGGAGACGGTGGAAAATATTTTCCAAAAGGGTTAGAGACGGAAACTTGACATTTAGATTGAAAGTCACACAGATACAGAGGAAGAGAAGATAGAGGAGGGAGTGAAAGGATGATAGGTCCTCCGGAAGTTTAGTTTACTAAAGCACCTGATTGTCCCTACTTGTTCTAAAATCACGACCTTCATTCCTGTTCCTATGACAGCCACCCTGTATCACTCACTTCTGTAATCACGTTTTGAGAGGATGGGCACACATCAACACCCTTATTCCAGACACCTTGGACCCACTCCAACTTGCCCACCACCCCAAACAGATCCACAGACGACGCAATCTCTATTGCACTCCACACTGCCCTCACCCACCTAGATAAGAGGAATACCTATGTGAGAATGCTGTTTATTGACTACAGCTCAGCGTTCAACCCCATTGTCCCCTCCAAGCTCATAACAAAGGTAGGGACCATGGGACTGAACCTCTCCCTCTGCAACTGGATACTGGACTTCCTGATGGTGAGGGTAGGAAACATCACCTTCGCCACACTGACCCTCAAAACAGGGGGCCCCACAGTGGTGTGCTTAGTCCCCTCCTGTACTCCCTGTTCATCCACGACTGAGTGGGCATGCATGACTCCAACACCATCATCAAGACGACATGACAGTGGTAGGCCTGATCACCAGCGACAATAAGACAGCCTACAGCAAGGAGATCAGTGACCTGTCAGTGTAGTGCTAAGGGGTTGATCGTGGACGATAGAAAATGGGCTGATGAGCAGAACATCCACATGGACGGGGCTGCAGTGGAGTGAGTTTTAAGTTCCTCATAGTCCATATCACTAAGAACTTAAAATGGTCCACTTAAAAAACGTCCACAGTCGTGAAGAAGGTGCAACAGAGTCTCTTTCCCATCAGGAAGTTGAATGGGTTAGGAATGGGCACTCAAATCCTCTAAATGTTCTACAGCTGTACCATTGAGAGCATCTTGATTGGCTGCATCACTGCTTGTTAAGACAAAAGCACAGCCCTCGATCGCATGGTGCTACAGACGGTGACGCAATCAGCACAGTACATCACTGGGGCCCAGCTCCCTGCCATCCAGGACCACTATATCAGGTGGTGTGAATTGAAGGCCAGGAAAATCGTTAAAGACTCCAGCCACCCAAGCCATGGACTGACTGTTCTCTCTGATTCCGCACGGCAAGCTGTACCGGCATACCGGCAAACTACCTGCCCTCCAGGACACCTACAGTCGTGGCCAAAAGTTTTGAGAATGACACGAATATAAATTTTCAAAGTTTGCTGCTTCAGTGTCTTTATGTATTTTTGTCAGATGTTACTATGGAATACTGAAGTATATTTACAAGCATTTCATGTGTCAAAGGCTTTTATTGACATTTACAGGAAGTTGCAGAGTGTCAATATTTGCAGTGTTGACCCTTCTTTTTCAAGTCCTCTGCAATCCGCCCTGGCATGCTGTCAATTAACTTCTGGACCACATCCTGACTGATGGCAGCCCATTCTTGCATAATCAATGCTTGGAGTTTGTCAGAATTTGTGGGGTTTTGTTTGTCCACCCGCCTCTTGAGGATTGACCACAAGTTGTCAATAGGATTAGGGTCTGGAGAGTTTCCTGGCCATGGACCCAAAATATCGATGTTTTGTTCCCCGAGACACTTAGTTATCACTTTTGCCTTGTGGCACGGTGCTCCATCATGTTGGAAAGGCATTGTTTGTCACCAAACTCTTCCTGGATTGTTGGGAGAAGATTCTCTCGGAGGATGTGTTAGTACCATTCTTTATTCAGGGCTGTGTTCTTAGGCAAAATTGTGAGTGAGCCCACTCCCTTGGCTGAGAAGCAACCCCACACATGAATGGTCTCAGGATAATTTACTGTTGGCATGACACAGGACTGATGGTAGCGCTCACCTTGTCTTCTCCGGACAGGCTTTTTTCCTCATGCCCCAAACAATCGGAAAGGGGATTCATCAGAGAAAATTACTTTACCCCAGTCCTCAGCAGTCCAATCCCTGTACCTTTTGCAGAATATCAGTCTGTCCCTGATGTTTTTCCTGTAGAGAAATGACTTCTTTGCTGCCCTTCTTGACACCAGGCCATCCTCCAAAAGTCTTCACCTCACTGTGCACAGATGCACTCACACCTGCCTGCTGCCATTCCTGAGCAAGCTCTGTACTGGTGCTGCCCCGATCCTGCAGCTGAATCAACTTTAAGAGACGGTCCTGGTGCTTGCTGGACTTTCTTGGGCGCCCCGAAGCCTTCTTCACAACAATTGAACCGATCTACTTGAAGTTCTTGATGATCCGATAAATGGTTGATTTAAGTGCAATCTTACTGGCAGGAATATCCTTGCCTGTGAAGCCCTTTTTGTGCAAAGCAATGATGACGGCACGTGTTTCCTTGCAGGTAACCATGGTTGACAGAGGAAGAACAATGATTCCAAGCACCACCGTTCTTTTGAAGCTTCTAGTCTGTTATTCGAACTCAATCAGCATGACAGAGTGATCTCCAGCCTTGTCCTCGTCAACACTCACACCTGTGTTAACGAGAGAATCACTGACATTATGTCAGCTGGTCCTTTTGTAGCAGGGCTGAAATGCAGTGGAAATGTTTTTGGGGGATTCAGTTCATTTGCATGGCAAAGAGGGACTTTGCAATTAATTGCAATTCATCTGATCACTCTTCATAACATTCTGGAGTATATGCAAATTGCCATCATACAAACTGAGGCAGCAGACTTTGTGAAAATTAATATTTGTGTCATTCTCAAAACTTTTGGCCACGAATGTACAGCACCCAATGTCACAGGAATGCCAAAAAGATCGTCAAGGACAACAACCACCCGAGCCACGGCCTGTTCATCCTGCTATCATCCAGAAGGCGAGATCAGTACAGGTGCATCAAAGCTGGAACAGAGAGAGACTGAAAAACAGCTTCTATCTCAAGGCCATCAGACTGTTAAATAGCCATCACTTGCAAGTTAGTGTCAATCGCTGACAGTTAGAGGCTGCTGCCTACATACATAGATTTGAAATCCCTGGCCACTTTAATAAATGGAACACTAGTCACTTTAATAATGTTTACATAACTCATCTCATATGCATATACTGTATTCTATTATATTCTACTGTATCTTGGGCTATGCCGTTCTGACATTGCTCGTCCATGTATTTCTATATCCTTCACTTAGATTTTGTGTGTATTGTTGTGAAAGTGTTAGATATTACTGCACTGTTGGAACACAAGCAATTTCCTACACCTGCATTAACATCAGCTAAACACATATATGTGACCAATTCTTTTTGATTTGATAAAACGCTCTCACTACTGTAAGTCGCTCTGGATAAGCGTGTCTGTAAAAATGTAACTGTGTAAAAAGAAAATATAGAAAATTGTCATATGGTTCACCTGAAATGCATTACATTAACAAGGCTATGAAAGATTGATCTCTAGGGTTTTCACTGGATCAAAATGAGGCTTAGGCGGTGGGTGTGACGGAGGCGTGGCAGTGGGCATGGTAGTGGGCGTGGTCGCCGATGGACATCTTAGAAGCCCTCCTCTTGGCCGCAGAGACAACACTTTGTTGTTTTAAAGCTAATATCCTGAATTTCTACAAAATGTTCCATGTGTGGAGGGAACATTTGACGGTTTTAAAGCTAGTTTCCTCCAAGTCTACACATGGTGTCATTATGCCGTGTGCCGTGTGCCGTGTGTCTTGTCTTATCTACGTGATGGAAGCCCCATGACACGACAAAAATACTCCTGAATGCATCATTTTAAAAACGGTATATTCTCCCTGGATGGTTAGTTTTTATTTCTAAATCTCAACGGTGACCTTATTAAAATAGATATCTATGACATGTTCTATATACTTTATCTGGTTTTAGTTGTTTTTAGTTGTTTAAGTTCACACTAAAATTTGTTTTACTGTTTGGAAACAGGCAGCCCAAAAAACAGTTAGGTGACCCACCCAATACTTTTCTATGCAGCAAAAACGCTGATCTCCATTAAGTGATAAAACCCAAAACCTGAGCATACCATACAAATCGTGTCCCTCCTCATCTCCTCTCCCTCCTTATCTCCTCATCTCCTCCCCCCCTCATCTCCTCCTGTCCCCCCTCATCTCCTGTCCCTCCTCATCTCCTCTCCTCCAGTCCCTCCTCATCTCCTGTCCCTCCTCCTCCTCATCTCCTCCTGTCCCCCCTCATCTCCTCCTGTCCCCCCTCATCTCCTCCTGTCCCCCCTCATCTCCTCCTGTCCCTCCTCATCTTCTCCTGTCCCTCCTCATCTCCTTCTCATCTCCTCCTGTCCCTCCTCATCTCCTTCTCATCTCCTCTCCCTCCACATGTCCCCCCCCTAAGCTCCTCTCCCTCCTCATCTCCTCCTTTCCCCCCTCATCTCCTCCTGTCCCCCCTCATCTCCTCCTGTCCCCCCTCATCTCCTTCTCATCTCCTCTCCCTCCACATGTCCCCCGCTAAGCTCCTCTCCCTGGTCATCTCCTCCGGTCCCCCCTCATCTCCTCCTGTCCCCCCTCATCTCCTCCTGTCCCCCCTCATCTCCTCCTGTCCCTCCTCATCTCCTCTCCCTCCTCATCTCCTGTCCCTCCTCATCTCCTCTCCTCCAGTCCCTCCTCATCTCCTGTCCCTCCTCCTCCTCATCTCCTCATCTCCTCCCGTCCCTCCTCATCTCCTCCTGTTCCCCCTCACCTCATCATCTCATCTCCTCCTGTCCCTCCTCATTTCCTGTCCCTCTCCTTCTGTCCCTCCTCATCTCCTCCTGTCCCTCCTCATCTCCTTCCGTCCCTCCTCATCCCCTTATCTCCTCCTCCTCATCTCCTCCCGTCCCTCCTCATCTCCTCCCGTCCCTCCTCATCTCCCCATCTCCTCCTGTCCCCCCTCATCTCCTCCTGTCCCCCCTCATCTCCTCCCGTCCCTCCTCATCTCCTCCCATCCCTCCTCATCTCCTCATCTCCTCCCGTCCCTCCTCATCCCCTCATCTCCTCATCCCCTCATCTCCTCCTGTCCCCCCTCATCTCCTCCTGTCCCTCCTCATCTCCTCCTGTGCCTCCTCATCTCCTCCTGTGCCTCCTCATCTCCTCATCTCCTGTCCCTCCTCATCTCCAGTCCCTCATCTCCTGTCCCTCCTCCTCCTCCTCCTCCTCATCTCCTCCTCCTCATCTCCTCCTGTCCCTCCTCATCTCCTCCTGTTCCCCCTCACCTCATCATCTCATCTCCTCCTGTTCCCCCTCACCTCATCATCTCATCTCCTCCTGTCCCTCCTCATCTCCTGTCCCTCTATTTCTGTCCCTCCTCATCTCCTCCTGTCCCTCCTCATCTCCTCCTGTCCCTCCTCATCTCCTCCTGTCCCTCCTCATCTCCTGTCCCCTGCTTGCAGAAACATGTTCATTTCTCTGAGATATGGTGGTGAATACCGAGAGACAGAGCTGGCTGGGAAACTGACCCATCTCAGGAAATATGTTAAAGTCTTCCTCCTGCAGTCTAGGTTAACATGACCTCTATAAAAAACACATACACAATATGGGGCAACAGTTAGCCTCGATGTTACAGGTTGCTGGTTCGTAGCCTCGAGGTTACAGGTTGCTGGTTCGTAGCCTCGAGGATTCAGGTTGCTGGTTCGTAGCCTCGAGGTTACAGGTTGCTGGTTCGTAGCCTCGAGGATTCAGGTTGCTGGTTCGTAGCCTCGAGGTTACAGGTTGCTGGTTCGTAGCCTCGGGGTTACAGGTTGCTGGTTCGTAGCCTCGAGGTTACAGGTTGCTGGTTCGTATCCCGGAGCCGGCAAGGTAAAAAAATAATTTAACCTGAATTCCTCCAGGGGCTCTGGAAGAACACAGCACCAGCAGTAACAACCATCAGTAAACAGGGGAAGACCACCACCAATCAGTAAACAGGGGAAGACCACCACCAACCAGTAAACAGGGGAAGACCACCACCAACCAGTAAACAGGCGAAGACCACCACCAACCAGTAAACAAGGGAAGACCACCACCAACCAGTAAACAGGGGAAGACCACCACCAACCAGTAAACAGGGGAAGACCACCACCAACCAGTAAACAAGGGAAGACCACCACCAACCAGTAAACAGGGGAAGACCACCACCAACAAGTAAACAGGGGAAGACCACCACCAACCAGTAAACAGGGGAAGACCACCACCAACCAGTAAACAAGGGAAGACCACCACCAACCAGTAAACAAGGGAAGACCACCACCAACCAGTAAACAAGGGAAGACCACCACCAACCAGTAAACAGGGGAAGACCACCACCAACCAGTAAACAGGGGAAGACCACCACCAACCAGTAAACAGGGGAAGACCAACACCAACCAGTAAACAAGGGAAGACCACCACCAACCAGTAAACAGGGGAAGACCACCAACCAGTAAACAGGGGAAGACCACCAACCAGTAAACAGGGGAAAACCACCACCAACCAGTTAACAGGCGAAGACCACCAATCAGTAACAGTCAGTACCACCAACCAGTAAACAGGGGAAGACCACCACCAATCAGTAAACAGGGGAAGACCACCACCAACCAGTTAACAGGCGAAGACCACCAATCAGTAACAGTCAGTACCACCAACCAGTAAACAGGGGAAGACCACCACCAACCAGTAAACAGGGGAAGACCACCACCAATCAGTAAACAGGGGAAGACCACCACCAATCAGTAAACAGGGGAAGACCACCAATCAGTAAACAGGGGAAGACCACCACCAATCAGTAAACAAGGGAAGACCACCAGCAACCAATAAACAGGGGAAGACCACCACCAACCAGTAAACAGGGGAAGACCACCACCAATCAGTAAACAGGGGAAGACCACCACCAACCACTAAACAGGCGAAGACCACCAATCAGTAACAGTCAGTACCACCAACCAGTAAACAGGGGAAGACCACCACCAACCAGTAAACAGGGGAAGACCACCAACCAGTAAACAGGGGAAGACCACCACCAACCAGTTAACAGGCGAAGACCACCAATCAGTAACAGTCAGTACCACCAACCAGTAAACAGGGGAAGACCACCACCAATCAGTAAACAGGGGAAGACCACCACCAATCAGTAAACAGGGGAAGACCACCACCAATCAGTAAACAGGGGAAGACCACCACCAATCAGTAAACAGGGGAAGACCACCACCAATCAGTAAACAGGGGAAGACCACCACCAATCAGTAAACAGGGGAAGACCACCACCAATCAGTAAACAGGGGAAGACCACCACCAACCAGTAAACAGGGGAAGACCACCAACCAGTAAACAGGGGAAGACCACCACCAATCAGTAAACAGGGGAAGACCACCAACCAGTAAACAGGGGAAGACCACCACCAATCAGTAAACAGGAGAAGACATACCTCAGTAAGTCACAGCGCTACTTTCCTCTGTCAGCTCTAATACACTATAGATTCATATAGTGGAAACTGCCCTACCATCAAGGTTACTGTGTTCCTGACACCTCTAATGCACTACAGCTTCGTAGAGGAAACTGTGCCCTACCATCAAGGTTACTGTGCTTACTAAAAGCGGTAATGCTGAGTATGAATTTTTCCCGCTGTTGTTGACTGTGATAAGGTGAAATAGAAGTTTTATTAGTTAGTGTATAAAGCTGACCGATGATATCTTATTTTTGTTATATTGTAGATAAAGAAAAGACAATATATTGCTGCTTTAATACTAGTGATTTTGGGGTTGGGGGCTTGTATTCCCCTGTTACACACATGTATTCATCGTTCCCAGTGTGGAATGAAAATGTGTTTTTGGTATATCCCACATCCCTTGGAGCAATTCAGGTTAAGTGATTTTTCACGTTGTCGGCTCCGGGATTCGAACCAGCAACCTCGAGGCTACCTGCTGCCCCATATTGTGTATGTGTCTTTTATGGAGGTCGTGTTAACCTAGATTGCAGGAGGAAGACTAACATATTATCTCAGATGGATCAGGAGAGGAGAGCTTCTAGTACCTAACTGAGAAGGAGAGGAGAGCTTCTAGTACCTAACTGAGAAGGAGAGGAGAGGAGAGCTACTGGTACCTCTGAGAGGAGAACTACTGGTACCTCTGAGAGGAGAGCTACTGGTACCTCTGAGAGGAGAGCTACTGGTACCTCTGAGAGGAGAGCTACTGGTACCTCTGAGAGGAGAGCTACTGGTACCTCTGAGAGGAGAGCTACTGGTACCTCTGAGAGGAGAGCTACTGGTACCTCTGAGAGGAGAGCTACTGGTACCTCTGAGAGGAGAACTACTGGTACCTCTGAGAGGAGAACTACTGGTACCTCTGAGAGGAGAACTACTGGTACCTCTGAGAGGAGAACTACTGGTACCTCTGAGAGGAAAACTACTGGTACCTCTGAGAGGAGAACTACTGGTACCTCTGAGAGGAGAACTACTGGTACCTCTGAGAGGAGAACTACTGGTACCTCTGAGAGGAGAACTACTGGTACCTCTGAGAGGAGAACTACTGGTACCTCTGAGAGGAGAACTACTGGTACCTCTGAGTGTGTTTCCCTCCCTGCTTTCATCCTCACCCTCCCTCTCCCGCCTTCTCTCTCACCTCCCCCTTCCTCATTCTCTCTCCTTCCTCCTCCACTCTCTACCTCCCCTGACTCATTTCTCCCCCTCTGCCTCCCCTCCTCCCTCTACCTCATTAATCTCAGGTGATGGGGCTAATGATGTCAGCACGATTCAGGTGGCTGATGTGGGCGTCGGCATCTCAGGACAGGAGGGCATGCAGGTAAAGAGAAACATGGTCAGAGCGAAGCGGAAGAAGAGGAGAGGGGGATAGACTGATGAATCGACAGATGGGGACAGCAGGAGGACAGGATGAGGGGGAGAGGGGATGGATTAGGGGATGCTGAGATGAAGAAATTGGACTGAGGACAGGGGATCCACAGAGGGGGAGACTGATGAACAGAGAGACAGGGAGAGCAGGATGAGAGGAAGGAATGATTTAGAGGCAACAATAAAAGATAAAGGAGTGAGTGGAAGAGGTGGAGTACAGGAGAGACAGAACATGATGAGGATTAAGAATAGAAGGTAAAGGGTATAGATAGATGAGGATTAAGAATAGAAGGTAACATAAAGGAAGTGGTTTTTAAAAAGAAGGATTTGGTGCTTTAAAGGTAATTGATTGTGTGCTCCCACTCTCTCTCCTCCAAGACATCCTGAATCGTCACAAGTCAACTTTTACTCCACGTTGTAGTGGCTACTGGTCTCTGAACCATGGCTGTAGTTGGTGTGTGTGTGTGTGTTCCACTGAACAGTTTTACAGTAATCCATCTGTGCCAGCCTCCGGAGAATTCACTCAAACTTCACCCTGAAAGTCTAGGTTTATTGGCCGCGTACACAGATTTGCAGATGTTGCCGCAGGTGCAGCAATATGCTTATGTGTTACAGCCTCTAACAGTGGTGAGTGGAGGAGTCAAGAGCAGAGAGCAGGTAGTTCAGTTCGTGGATATTTTATTCCATAGACTGTGGCGCCACGGACATGCAAAACACCAGGGCGCATGAAACAACCTGTCCCAAAATACAACGGACCAAAACTGTCCGGAAAAATACTGATTACACTCATACACCAGATAACAGGAAAACAAGCCCGCGCAAATAACCAGCGGGCCTAGTGCCCTTAAATAGCCTACAAACAAACACTAACTCAAAACAGGTGTACCCAATTAAACCCAATAAACAGAAACAAACGGAAAGGGAATCAATGGCAGCTAATAGGCCGGCGACGACGACCGCCGCCCGATCAGGAAGAGGCACCATCTTCGGCGAGATTCGTGACATTATGTCTCTAGCTCCAACAGTACAGTAATACCTAGCAATATGCTTGTGTCTCTAGCTCCAACAGGAATACCTAGAAATATGCTTGTGTTTCTAGCTCCAACAGTAATACCTGACAATATGCTTGTGTTTCTAGCTCCAACAGTAATACCTGACAATATGCTTGTGTTTCTAGCTCCAACAGTAATACCTAGCAATATGCTTGTGTTTCTAGCTCCAACAGTACAGTAATACCTAACAATATGCTTGTGTTTCTAGCTCCAACAGTACAGTAATACCTAGCAATATGCTTGTGTTTCTAGCTCCAACAGTAATACCTAGCAATATGCTTGTGTTTCTAGCTCCAACAGTAATACCTAACAATATGCTTGTGTTTCTAGCTCCAACAGTAATACCTGACAATATGCTTGTGTTTCTAGCTCCAACAGTAGAGTAATACCAGACAATATGCTTGTGTTTCTCATACAATTTCACATACAGACAATTGTAAGGTTCCTCAGTCGAGCAGTGAATTTCAAACAGATTCAACCACAAAGACCAGGGAGGTTTTCCAATGCCTCGCAAAGGTAGGCACCTGTTGGTAGATGGGTAAAAGAAGAGCAGATTTTGAATATCCCTATGAGCGTGGTGCAGTTATTAGTTACACTTTGGATGGTGTATCAATACACCCAGTCACTACAAAGATACAGGTGTCCTTCCCAACTCAGTTGCTGGAGAGGAAGATAACTGCTCAGAGGTTTCACCATGAAGCCAATGGTGTCTTTAACACAATTGGCCGTGATAGTAGAAAACTTAGTATGAATCAACAACATTGTAGGTACTCCACAATACTAAACTAATTGACCGAGTGAAAAGGAAGCCTGTAGAAAACATGCATCCTGTTTGCAATAAGGCACTAAAGTTAAACTGCAAAATGTGGCAAAGAAATTAACTTTTTGTCCTGAGTACAAAGCGTTCCGTTTGGAGCAAATAAACATATCACCGAGTACCACTCTCCATGTTTCAAGCATGGTGGTGGCTGAATCATGTTATGGGTATGCTTGTCACGGGCAAGGACTATGTTATTTCAGGATAAAAATAAATGGAATAGAGCTAATGTTGGGGAATAATCAGAATTAGTTGGTAACATAGGTAAGATGTTTTATATGCATCATATGTTTCTAAGTTACTACAAAAATAACATTCTGATGAGAAGTATCTGGTTGCAGTATCTGTTCTATGTCAAGACTAAGTTACTTATGCCGGAGAGAGGTCAAGCGTGTATCTCTTGGCTCCACAATGTCTGTGTGCCAGTCAGTGTGTCTCTGTGATCTTGTCAAGATAGGATGGATTTGATATATGGCTGTTGATATGGAGGATTTGTTTATGGTTTTGAGTTTGAGTTTGAGAAAATAACAGTTTAGAAGACAAAGCTGAATGATAAATTATGCCTATGCTGTCTGGATGTGTGTGTCTCTGCTATAAAGGATCTCAGTTGCAATGTGTAAGGGACTCAGAGAATTCATTGATAGACACTGAATTGATCTGAGAGTCACAGGGTTGTGATGGAGCTCATATAATTAAAGATGGACTTTGATAACTAACTCTGACTTGTGTGTGGTTTGCTCTCATGATTTGGTAAATGGAGGAAATTTCCACGACACTAAACACTGGCAAAATCAGAGAGAAAAATCTGCTTCAGTCTGCTTTCCAGACACTGGGAGACAAATTCACCCTTAGCAGGACAATAGGCCAAATATACACGGGAGTTGCTTACCAAGAAGACATTACATGTTCTTGAGTGGCCGAGTTACAATTTTGACTTAAATCGTCTTGAAAAAAATCTATGGCAAGACTTGAAAATGTCTGTCTAGCAGCGATCAACAACCAATTTGAATAAGCTTGAATAATGTTTTGAAGAATAAGGTGCAAATATTGTACAATCCAGGTGTGCAAATCTCTTAGAGACTTACCCAGAAAGAATCCCAGCTCTAATCGCATGTATTGACTCTGCAGTGTGAATACTTATGTAAATGAGATATTTTTTTTTAAATGTGCATGAATTGATATAAACATGTTATCCCTTTGTCATTATGGGGTATTTTGTGTTGATGAGAAAAATATATTTTTAAACGCCCTAGAGTTGATGTTGTGCCCCAGAGGATCAAAATCTGTTTTTTGCTCCGTCTCAAGCCACTGCATCCGCTTGTGTCACGCATCTGCGGTGAAAAGGTGGCAGAGCTGGAGTGGTGTCAGACCACGAGACATCACGAAAATCGGTCTTATCGTGAAAACCTCTGTCGCGTCCGAACGGTTTGGCCAACTATTATGACTAATCTATGGAAAGGTGTGACTCTCACCAATACGAATGGTGTTCTACATTATTCTTTACGCCTCTCAAACAAGCATCACTCGACTCGTCTGAAGTCGATCTGGTAACATCTGTAAGTCGTGTCCGAACAGTTTAGGCTACACCCCTCCATTTCTCACGTACATGTCGTTTGTTCTAGAACACCAGAATAGAAAGAGGAGTGGGAGGCCCTGGTGCACAACTGAGCAAGAGGACAAGTACATTAGAGTGTCTAGTTTGAGAAACAGATGCCTCACAAAACAGTCTCAACGTCAACACTGAAGAGGTGACTCCAGGATGCTGGCCTTCCTCTGTCCAGTGTCTGTGTTATTTTGCCCATCTTAATCTTTTCTTTTTATTGGCCAGTCTGAGATATGGCTTTTTCTTTGCAACTCTGCCTAGAAGGCCAGCATCCCGGAGTCGCCTCTTCACTATTGACGTTGAGACTGGTGTTTTGTGGGTACTATTTAATTAAGCTGCCAGTTGAGGACTTTGTTTCTCAAACTAGACACTAATGTACTTGTCCTCTTGCTCAGTTGTGCACCGGGGCCTCCCACTCCTCTTTCTATTCTGGTTAAAGCCAGTTTGCGCTGTTCTGTGAAGGGAGTAGTACACAGTGTTGTATGAGATCTTCAGGTTCTTGGCAATTTCTCGCATGGAATAGCCTTAATTTCTCAGAACAAGAATAGACTGACAAGTTTCAGAAGAAAGTCTGTTTCTGGCCATTTTGAACCTGTAATCAAACCCACAAATGCTGATGCTACAGATACTCAACTAGTCTAAAGCTATGCTAACATAATTGCAAAAGGGTTCTGATTATCAATTAGCCTTTTAAAATTCTAAACTTGGATAAGCAGATAATGGGCCTCTGTACGTCTATGTAGATATTCCATTAAAAATCAGCCGTTTCCAACTACAATAGTCATTTACAACATTAACATTGTCTACACTATTTCTGATGAATTTAATGTCATTTTAAATGGACAAAAAAATGTGCTTTTCTTTCAAAAACAAGGACATTTCTAAGTGACCCCTAACTTTTCAACGGTAGTGTATGTATTCATGTTATACATTTTCTTCAAAGTAGCTTCAATTGGGTTGAAGTCAGGTGATTATGGAGGCCAGGTCATCTAGTGCAGCACGCCATCACTCTTTATTGGTCAAATAGCCCTTTACAAAGCCTGGAAGTGTCCTGTTGAAAAACAAATGATAGTGGGACGCGCAAACCAGATGGGATGGTGTATCACTGCAGAATGCTGTGGTAGCCATGCTGGTTAAGTGTGCCTTGAATTCTAAATACATCACTGTCAGTGACACCAGCAAAGCAACCCCACCTCACCACATCTCCTCCTCCATGCTTCACAGTGGGAACTTCTCATGGAGGTCATCCGTTCACCTACTCAAAATTGGACTCAGACAAAAAGATAGATTTCCACTGGTCTGATGTCCATTGCTCCTGTTTCTTGGTCTAAGCAAGTCTCTTCTTATTATTGGTGTCCTTTAGTAGTGGTTTCTTTGCAGCAATTTGACCATGAAGACCGGATTAATGCAGTCTCCTCTGAACAGTTGATGTTGAGATGTGTCTGTTACTTGAACTCTGTGAAGCATTTATTTGGACTGCAATCTGACGTGCAGTTAACTCTAATGATCTTATCCTCTGCAGCAGAGGTAACTCTGGGTCTTCCTTTCCTGTGGCGGTCCTCATGAGAGCCAGTTTCATCATAGAGCTTGATGGTTTTTGCGACTGCACTTGAAGAAAATCATGTTTCTGTAATTTATTGTTGCTTATTTGAGATGTTCTTGCTATGTATAATATGGACTTGGTATTTTACCAAATAGGGCCACCTTCTGTATACCACCACTACCTTGTCACAACACAACTGATTGGCTCAAACACATTAAGAAGGAAAGAAATTCCACAAATGAACTTTTAACAAGGCACACCTGTTAATTAAAATGCATTCCAGGTGACTACATCATGAAGCTGTTTGAGAGAATGCCAAGAGTCTGCAAAGCTGTCATCTAGGAAAAGGGTGGCTACTTTGAAGAATCTAAAATATATTTTGATTTGTTTAAAAAAAATGTAATTAAAAAAAGTAACATGATACCGTATCTGTGTTATTACCTAGTTTTATTCTACAGTACAAATAAAGAAAAACCCTTGAATAAGTAGCTGTGTCCAAACTATTGACTGGTACTGTATATATTTAAACCTCCAATTATAGCAGGAGCCATCAGTTACAGAGCATTCGGAATGTATTCAGACCCTTTGACTTTTTCCACATTTTGTTACGTTACAGCCTTCTTCTAACATGGATTAAATACAGTAATAATCCTCATCTACACACCATACCCCATAATGACAAAGCAAAAAGAGATTGAGAATTTTGAACAAATGTATATAATTTAAAAAATGAAATGAAATATCACATTTACATGAGTATTCAGACACTTTACTCAGTACTTTGTTGAAACACCTTTGGCAGCAAATACAGCCTTGAGTCTTCTTGGATATGACACTACAAGCTTGGCAAACCTGTATTTGGGGAGTTTCTCCCATTTCTCCCAGATCCTCTCAAGCTCTGTCAGGTTGGATGGGGAGCGTCGCTGCACAACTATTTTCAGGTCTCTCCAGATATGTTCGATCAGGTTCATGTCCGGGCTCTGGCTGGGCCACTCAAGGACATTGAGACTTGTCCCGAAGCCACTCCTGTGTTGTCTGGGCTGTGTGTTTAGTGTCAATGTCCTGTTGGAAGGTAAACCTTCGCCCGTCAGGTCCGGAGCAGGTTTTCATCAATGATATCTGTGCTCCATTAATCTTTCCCTCGTTCCTGACTAGTCTCCCAGTCCCTGCCATTGAAAAACATCCCCACAGCATGATGGTGCCACCACCATACTGTATTTAATCCATGTTAGAATAAGGCTGTAATGTAACAAAATGTGGAAAACGGTGCCACGTTTCCTCCAGACTTGGCATTCAGGCCAAAGAATCTTGTTTCTCATAGTCTGAGAGTCCTTTAGGTGACTTTTGGCAAACTCCAAGCAGGCTGTCATGTGCCTTTTACTGAGGAGTGGCTTCTGTCTGGCCACTCTACCATAAAGGCCTGATTGGTAGAGTGCTGCAGAGATTTTTGCTTTCTGGATGGTTCTCTCATCTCCACAGGAACTCTGGCGCTCTGTCAGAGTGACCAGCAGGTTCTTGGTCTCCTCCCTGACCAAGGCCCTTGTCTCCCGATTGCTCAGTTTAGGTGCTTGTGGGCGTCCAGCTCTAGGAAGAGTCTTGGTGGTTCCAAAATTCTTCCATTAAAACATTTTGGAGGCCATTGTATTCCTGGAGACCTTCAATGCTGCAGAAATCTTTTGGTACCCTTCCCCAGATCTTTGCCTCGACACAAGCCTGTCTCTTAGCTCTAAGGACAATTCCTTCAACCTCATGACTTGGTTTTTGCTCTGACATGCACTGTCAACTGTGGGACCTTAAGTAGACAGGTGTGCCTTACCAAATCATATCCAATCAATTGAATTTACTACAGGTGGACTCCAAGTTGTAGAAACACCTCAAGGATGATCAATGGAATCAGGATACACCTGAGCTCAATTTCCAGTCTCACAAAGGGTCTGAATACTTGTGAAAATAAGGTATTTGTTTTAAAACTTCTTAAGGCTGTAATCCCGTTAACGGGATCGATATGACAACAGACAGTTAACCTTTTTGGGATAGGGGGCAGCATTTACACTTTTGGATGAATAGCGTGCCCAGAGTGAACTGCCTCCTACTCTGTCCCAGATGCTAATATATGCATATTATTAGTAATATGCATATTACTTATTGAAGTTTCTAAAACTGTTTTAATGATGTCTGTGAGTATAACAGAACTTATATGGCAGGCGTAAACCTGAGAAAAATCCAACCAGGAAGTGGGACATCTGAGGTTTGTAGTTTTTCAAAGCTTGGCCTCTTGAATACACATTGAGATATGGATGAGTTTGACATGTTTCTAAAAGGACTGTAACAGAACTTTGAGTTTGTCTGGATGAAGTGCCTGCGCCTCATGAAGATGGATTACTGGGCTGAACTCGCTAACAGCAAGTGGCTATTTGGACATAAATGATGGAACTTTATGGAACAAATCCATCATTAATTGTCGAACTGGGATTCCTGGGAGTGATGAATTTCAAATAGTGTCCGATTTCAAATCGTAGCCCATTCACAGCCATATAAGGAGTCATTGGCATGAAGCGCTTTAAAAAAATGGGGCACTTCCTGATTGGATTTTTATCTGGGTTTCGCCTGTAACATGAGTTCTGTTGCACTCACAGACAATATCTTTGCAGTTCTGGAAACGGAGTGTTTTCTATCCAAAGCTGTCAATTATATGCATAGTCGAGCATCTTGTCGTGACAAAATATCCCATTTAAAACGGGATTTTTTTTTTATCCAAAAATGAAAATACTGCCCCCTAGTCACAACACGTCCAATACAGCAAATGAAAGATAAACATCTTGTTAATCTACCCATCATGTCCGATTTCAAATAGGCTTTACTGCACAAGCACCACAAACAATTATGTTAGGTCA